>NC_081564.1:26903541-26904485 GCF_022355385.1 Mustela nigripes
TTGGTGCCATAGTTCTACTTCTGAAAGTCATTCATAGTGCTGTGCTGTTTTTATTTTTTTCTTAAGATTTGTTAGTTTATTATAGAGAGAGCATGAAGGTGGGGAGGCAGAAGGAGAGGAAGAGAGAGAAAATCCCAAGCAGACTCCTTGCCAAGCATGAAGCCCAGTGCAGGGCTCACGCAGGACTCAATCCCTCAACCCCTAGGACTGACCTATGCTGAAACCAAGAGTCAAGACACCTAACTGACTGAGCCACCCAGGTGCCTCTGCATTGCTGTTTTTATTTATTTATTTATTCATTCATTCATTCATTTATTTAAAAGATTTTTTAAAAAATTTATTTATTTGACAGACAGGGATTACAAGTAGGCAGAGAGGCAGGCAGAAAGAGGAGAGGCAGGCAGAGAGAGAGAGAGGAGGAAGCAGGCTCTCCACAGGACAGAGAGCCCGATGTGGAGCTGGATCCCCAGACCCTGGGATCATGACCTGAGCCGAAGGCAGAGTCTTTAACCCACTGAGCCACCCAGGCTCCCTGCAGTGCTGTTTTTAATGATGAAAACCTAAAAACAAACATTTCTAATGAGTTAAATAAATTATGGTTAAACAAATTAGGGTACTTTACAAAGAATATTATTCATCTGGTCAAATAATGTGGAAGAATATTTAATGTCAATGGGAAGATACTGTTGACCTAAGTGGAGAAAAATACAAAACTCCACAATGTGTTCCTAGTTTAAAAAATAAAGCCAAATTATAAGTGATACATAAAAATGCATTAAGTTAAAAAAAAAAGTAAAAAAAAAATAAATGCATTAAGTTTTTGAGCAAAACCAAAGTGAGTAGTTATCTTTTGGTGGAAATTAAATGAGATTAAAAACATTTTGGGCGGGGGCGCCTGGGTGGCTCAGTGGGTTAAGCCGCTGCCTTCGGCTCAGGTCATGATC
>NC_081564.1:26904585-26921921 GCF_022355385.1 Mustela nigripes
CCTCTCTCTCTCTGCCTGCCTCTCTGCCTACTTGTGATCTCTCTCTATCAAATAAATAAATAAAATCTTTAAATTTAAAAAAAAAAAAAAAGCCGAATTATAAGTGATACATAAAAATGCATTAAGTTAAAAAAAAAGGAAGTAAACAAAAATAAATGCATTAAGTTTTTGAGCAAAACCAAAGTGAGTAGTTATCTTTTGGTGGAAATTAAATGAGATTAAAAACATTTTTTAGAGGGGGGCGCCTGGGTGGCTCAGTGGATTAAACTGCTGCCTTCGGCTTAGGACATGATCTCAGGGTCCTGGGATTGAGTCCCACATCGGGCTCTTTGCTCAGCAGGGAGCCTGCTTCCTCCTCTCTCTCTCTGCCTGCCTCTCTGTCTACTTGTGATCTCTCTCTGTCAAATAAATAAATAAAATCTTAAAAAAAAAAATTTTTTTTTAGGGGTGCCTGGGTGGCTTAGTGGGTTAAAGTCTCTGCCTTCAGCTTGGGTCGTGATCCCCAGGTCCTGGGATCAAGCCTTGCATTGGGCTCTCTGCTCAGCAGGGAACCTGCTTCCTCCTCTCTCTCTGCCTGCCTCTCTGCCTACTTGTGATCTTTGTCAAATAAATAAATAAAATCTTTATAAACAAACAAAAAAAAACATTTTTTAAAGTTTTTATTGATATATATGCAGGGAGTCTTGTCCTCCTCTTTGTACTCCACAGCTGCAAGGCAAGCATAAGCTGCTAGCCAGGGCTGTTGACTATGACAGCATCTAGAGGTGACAGAGCCCCACAGAATATATATGTAGAGAGAGAGAGAGAGTGTGTGTGTGTATGTTTGTTTTTGTTTTTGTATTTTTTAGTAATCTCTGCACCTTTTGTGGGGCATGAACTCGTGACCCTAAGAACAAGACTCCCATACTGTTACGACTCAGCCAACCAGGTGCCCCATGGGGGGATTGAAATTTTTAAGAAAAAAACTTTTTCCCCTTCCTACTTTAAAAATTAAAATATCTGGGGCACTTGGGTGGCTCAGATGGTTAAACATCTGCCCTCAGCTCAGGTCATGATCTCCAGATCCTGGAATTGGAGCCCCTCATTGGACTCCCAGCTCAGCGGGGAGTCTGCTTTTCCCTCTCCCTCTGCCTCTCCCCCTGCTTGTGCTCTCTCTCCCTCTCTCAAATGAATGAATAAAATCTTTAAAAAAAAATTAAAAGATGTGTTAAGTTTATGATCATGAAGCACAGTAAAGATTATTTTATTTTAAAGATTTTATTTATTTATTTGAAAGAGAGACAGTGAGAGAGAGTATGAGCAAGGAGAAGGTCAGAGGGAGAAGCAGACTCCCCATGCATCTGGGAACCCGATACAGGAATCAATCCCTGGACTCCAGGGTCACGACCTGAGCTGAAGGCAGTTGTCCAACCAACTGAGCCACCCAGGCGTCCCAGTGAAGATTATTTTAAAAGAAGAGGGTATGTTACAAGTAGATAAATGAAGTCCTGGAGTTCTAATATACAGTATAGTAATTAGAGGTAACAAAACTATTATAAACATTAAACTTGCTGAAATAAAAGATCTTAATACTTCTCATCACTAGAAATTATAATTGTATGACATGATAGAGAAGTTAGTTAATGCTACAGTGGCAGTCATTGTAATATAAGTGTATCAAATCTCAGTATATTGTATACCTTAAACTTACACAATGTTATATATCAGTTATAGCTCAATAAAAAGACCCTGAAAATTAGATAAAGGAAGAGGGTAAATGGCCAAATGCAAAATTTCACTTCTTAAAGCAATATAATTCCTAGAAATTTGGTGGGAGAGAGTGATAAGAGTTCAGAGACTCTGCTGGAGCCAAAATGGTGCTTTGGGAGCCTTAGCATGACCACCCTATCACTGACTGGACTGTTCAAACCTTTTTTTTGTTGTTGTTATGGAAAAATGGCCTGTGCGTGATTTCTTTTTGTAAAAATGGTAACCTGAGAGAACCCGTCACATGACTGTCAAAAAACTTCCCAGAATGAATATCAGGAAAGTTTTTGACAGAAATGTGCAGGGTGGTTGGGAATCTCTTTAGATACCCTCTCTAGCTAGAATGAAAAACTGCTTATCTATGTGCTCTCTGTACATGCAGTATTTCCCTCTGTACCATTCAATTCAGGATCACGTATTGGCGCTTAATATCAGCTTGCTTTGTACTTTTTAGTCTGGGACAGTTAAATCCTTTTGCTTTTCCCAGCATTGACATTTTGGAAGAATAATGACCAGTTATTTGTTTTAGAATATCTTTTGATTGTATGTCTTTCTCTGGTGTTTCTTCATGTTGGGATTTGGGGTTTGTTTTTGTGTTGTTTTGGCTGTTACTGTGTAAGTGATAACTTCTTCTGGGGTTGTCACTAGGAGGCCCAGAACACTTGTTTGACCCTATTGGTGATGTTAACCTTGATAATTTGGTTGAAGTATTGTGTGGTCTGTCCACTGTACTTTTTCCTTTTGCAACAAAGGAGAATTTTGTGAGGGAGGTTCTTGAAGTAAATATCTTGTGAGTATTCTGTTATTCATCACCACCTTCATCAACCCTCATTTAGCATCCAGTGAAGATTCTTGTTTGAATTTTTTTACCATAATGGTTACAAAAAAAATTTTTTTTAACTTACTAAGATTTATTATTTATTTGAGAGAGAGTTGAGAGCATGTGCCAGGGTGGGGAGGGGCAGAGGAAGAGGGAAAGAGAATCTCAGGTGGACTCCACTGAGTGGGGCTCAGTCTCAAAATCCTGAGATCACAACCTGGGCCAAAATCTGGAGTCAGATATTTATTTATTTTTTATTTAAGATTTTATTTATGTATTTGACAGACAGATCACAAGTAGACAGAGAGGCAGGCAGAGGGAGAGAGAAAGCAGGCTCCCCGCTGAGCGGAGAGCCCGATTCAGGGCTCCATCCCAGGTCCCTGAGATCATGACCTGAGCCGAAAGCAGAGGCTTTAACCCACTGAGCCACCCAGGCACCCCTGGAGTCGGATATTTAACCCGCTGTGCCACCCAGGCACCCCAGAATGGTTTTTGGTTTTGACTGTATCATGCTTTCGATATTTGCTGGGTCTACTGGAAGAGCCTTCCCTTAGTCCCCATTTATTCATTCATTTATTGTCAGTATAGGCTCATGGGTTTCTGTTTCATTAAATGGGTTATAATCTGTTACTATTATTATTTTGATTGATTTATCCCAAATTTGTCCAGAAGCTGACTTCTTTTGTGTCCTTTTGGTGTCCCTTGGCCATTTTGGGGGAGCACATCCTTAATCTTCTGAAATAAGATGTTTGTTGCAGGCTCATCTTTTACCTTCCCTAACCCAGCTCTGGAATCAGCCATTTCTTCAGGTATCCTTGGTTTCTTTTTGGTTGGGAGTAAAATTTTAAAAACCAAGATCCAGGTATTATTTTATTTATTATTTATTTTTTTAAGAAAGATTTTTATTTATTTGACACACAGAGAGAGAAATCACAAGTAGGCAGAGAGGCAGGCAGAGAGAGAGGAGAAAGCAGGCTCCCCCTGAGCAGAGAGCCCGATGCAGGACTCGATCCCAGGACCTTGAGGTCATGACCTGAGCCAAAGGTAGAGGATTAACCCTCTGAGCCACCCAGGCGCCCACTGTTTAGTATTTTAAAAGTCTTAGTTTAACTTGTGGGGATCTGTCTCCAAGAGGCCGAGTGCTTAATAGTACCAGAAATTTCCATTCATGTGGCACCTAGGTGGCATAGTGGGTTAAGTATCCCACTCTTGGTTTCAGCTCAGCTCAGGTCATGATCTCAGGGTTGTGATATCAAGCCCCATGTCAGCCTCTGCACTTGTGGGGGGGAGGTCTGCCTGAAGGTTCTCTCCCTTGGCCCCTATCCCCTACCCCCACCCTCTCAAGTCCATGCTCTCTCTTTTCTCTCTAAAATAAATAAATAACTTAAAGGGGGAGGGAAAAAAGTAGTACCAGAAACTTCCATTCATTGCATGCTTATTCTGTACGAGGCACTATGCTAGTATTTTGTTTTTGTTTTTTAAAGATTTTACTTATTTATTAGACATACAGAGATCACAAGTAGGCACAGAGAGGGGAGGGGGAGAAGCAGGCTCCCTGCTGAACAGAGAGCCCCATGTGGGCTGGGATCCCTGGGATCCCAGGGATCCCATGATCCTGAGATCATGACCGGAGCCGAAGGCAGAGGCTTTAACCCACTGAGCCACCCAGGCGCCCCTATGCTAGTGCTCTTTATGTACAATAGATCTTTAAGTTATCACAGGACCTCTCTGAGGACAAATTTCCAGATGACCAGGGTGACCAAGCATGGAAGGAATGGATCTAAACCCAAGTCTTTGAGTCTCAAATCTCTGATCTTAACCATCATCTCTGAAGATGAGGTGTATAGTAAACCTGCTAGGTCCTGTTGATTCTAGAATTGTCAGATCCTCACTCTTATCAAATTTCAGACAAGAAGATGAGTAGAAAAAAGAGGGAGGCTCTGTTATTAATGGTAGGGCAGGGGAGAATAGGGGAGGGGACCAGACGTTTGTTGAGCCCTTGCTGTGTGCCCCGCAACAGGATGTTGTGATTGATAATCCCAGAGCACCCCAACATTGCGTTACAGCCCTGGAGTTAGTCCTCTCTTGGCCCTGGATGTGTGGGGAAATTCCCACAATTTTGATTGTATTAAGGTGTTCTCTCTCCCCCAAGATGTCATTTCAGTTGGGTACCTGGTTTATGCCACCTGTGTTTCATTATGGCTGTTTGGGAAAGTTGAATAAAGTGGGTGTTCCTACCTGACATCACTGAAACCTAGTTCACTCAAATTGTTGCCTTTGGCTTACGATGCAGACATAACTTGGGCTTATTAACAAGCTGTATGGGTGGGTGGGCCTGTGGGGCTTTATGCCTAGCACAGCCATTTCTCTGCTGGTGCTACGAGGGAGTGCATGAGTACAGCAGCCAACCTGGTCATTCTTAGGGTTGTCATAGGAGTCAGTTGATGCTGGACCCTTTCCTGCTTCAGCCAGGACAGATCCATTTGTGGAAACAGTTCATCTTGTTGGTCGTACTGAACACCCTCTGTCAGGGATTCTCAAAGTGGGTTGGGGAGGTTGTAGGAGAGGAACGGGTGAGATGTACTGGACTGTGCTGGAGAAGTAGCTTAGCAGTAGCACAGCCTCCAAAATAGATGTCTTGGTGGTCATTTAGATTCATTGTTTACTGCTCTTCTAATATGTACTCAATAATAGGAACAGCATTTAGACATATTTGTCTCATTTAATTTGTTCCTTTACTGTTTAAGGAAGTAAGTGGTGATCTGATGTATGGTTTCAGAATGTGGGTTTAGAGTTAGACCTGAGTTCATAGTGATCTGTAGCACTGTGTGATTTATAGGAGTTATGATATGAAATTGCCTGGTATGTTAATAAGTGCTCAGTAAAAGTTGGATTTTTTTTTTTTTTAAGATTTTATTTATTTACTTGACAGAGAGAGATCACAAGTAGGCAGAGAGAGAGAGAGAGGAGGAAGAAGGCTCCCTGCTGAGCAGAGAGCCCAATGCGGGACTCGATCCTAGGACCCTGAGATCATGACCGGAGCCGAAGGCAGCGGCTTAACCCACTGAGCCACCCAGGTGCCCAAAAGTTGGCTTTATTAATCATACTTCTTGTTCAGTTGTGGCACCAGAGGTTATGGTATTTGGATTTTGTTTTTTTGGTGAGAGAGGGAGAGAGAGCACAAGCAGGGGGAGGGCAGAGGGACAAGCAGACTCCCTGCTGGATGTGGAGCCCAACGCGGGGCTTGGTCCTAGGACCCCAAGATCATGATCTGTGCCGAAGTCAGACACTTAACTGATTGAGCCACCCAGGCACCCCCAGAGGTTATGGCATTCTTCGAGGCAAGAACAGGATGGCAAGAATATAGAACCTGTGTGGAAATTTAAGATACTGGGGATGTTGAGCCTAGAACAGAAAATTTACGGGAATCTAGAGCCCTGTAACCCTGAGGGGGGAACAGGGGCAGTGGGTTGAAGCTCTATGAACTGTTCCACCTCCACATTTAGATTTAGTGAGGATGGCCCTGGGGTATTGTTAGTCTTTCGGCAAATTGAGTGCTCAAGCAGAGGCTGGGTGGCCAGTTAGCTCTTCGAAGAAAAGAATGAGTATAAGGTGGCAACAAGCCAGTTAGGAATCTGGGGAGACAACACCTCTCTACAATGTGGACTTTAACCTATTCTGAATAAATTATATTCTCTTTCATCCAGAAGACTCAAAATAAGCTACTTTTTGTGGTAAATATGGTCCCTGTTGAGGTCAGCGCTAGCCGGTTTGGGTCCCCTGCTATGCCAAGGCTGTCTGCTGGTTGGTCTCACCTCGAGGCTCCCTGTCTCTCCATCCCACAGTTTATCTATGTTGGCATATTGATCTTTCCAAAGTGCTACCCTGATCCTGTCCACTCTCCCTCTGTCCACAAATGAGTGACCCCATAATCTCCCAAGGTGATAACTTTGTCCTCTCTCTCAATTGTTCTGCTCCAGTCCTTATAACCTGTAGGTTCGTGCCCAAGTGTCCTGTCAGTGCAGGCTCTTGCCTCACACGTCTCCCAATATTCTGAGCCCTTCGTACAGGCGCTGCTGCTTGTACTTCTCAGTCCCTGGTCATTGAAGCTAGAGGGGCCCTGGTGCATACTCATGACCTTCATGGTGCCTTTTCTGTGTGTGCTAGACAGATGCAGGACAGGACACAGTTGGGGACAGGTGGTTCAAAGCTGTTTCGTTAGAGTTTTTCACCATTGAGAACTCTTCACATGCTGGCAAGGGAGGCAGTATATGGCAGAGTTAGGGCTCTGGAGTCACGCCAGCTGGATTTGAATCTGCATCCTTTCATTCTGGCTGTTGGACTTTGGACAAGTGCTTTAGGGTTTTTTGTTTTGTTTTGTTTTGTTTTTATCTGTAAAAGATGGAAATGCCCATAACCTATCCTGAAGGTGCTGTGAGGACCAAATATGTGAAGTGCTTTGCCTGGCTTCTTTATTTCATGATGTCATGATGTCAGTTTGTGCAGTTCTGGACTTCTCCTACCACCAGCCAAGGCTCCCCACTTGTGTGCCCTTATTCTCTGTTGGTGCTGTTGGCCCCGATTGATGAGCTGGTGATTCCCTTCCAGATGTCCAACATCACAGTCACATACAGAGATGGCCGAGTGGCACAGCTGGAACAGGTGTACATCCGTGGCAGCAAGATCCGTTTTCTCATTTTGCCTGACATGCTGAAAAATGCGCCCATGTTAAAGAGCATGAAAAATAAAAACCAAGGCTCAGGGGCTGGCCGGGGAAAAGCTGCTATTCTGAAGGCCCAAGGTATGTGCTCCTCTTGCACTGGTTTCAATGTGTTTGTCCTGTATCTTTTAGGGAAGGGCAGGCCCTGTCAATTGGCTGGGCCTGGCGTGGACTTGGACTTAGCCATCTCCACACTCACTGCCACCCTACAGCCTTGGGACCCCCCACATGTGAGGGGCTGATGGCCTGATCTTACCTTCTGTCTCTTGTCTTGCCTGATCACATTCATAGGGCTTATGCAAAATCCAAAGTGCCTCCTTCGAAAGAAGGGGACTCTTAAGTGAGAGACTGGATAAGTCTCCTATAATGACTTTGTTTCCAGGAATTCTGTCCAAAGATTCTGGGGGAGGCTTGCTCTTACTAGTTTGCTGAGCAGGAGCTCTGTGGGGGGCGCTTAGCTGACAACTGAAGCAGTGGGGTAACAGTTCGCAGAGAGCTCGGGGTGTTTAATCACACCCCGTATAAGTGTGGGGGGGGGATTACTGACGGTAGGGATCCATTTTCATGTAAGAAATAAATAGTTTTAAGCCATCTTTACCCATTAAAGGGACCAGACTTCTGTTTTCTAATATTCTTACATTTGAAAATAAATCCTTCCTTCAGCATGTCCTCACTGATCCAGTGACTTTCCTTAGTCTGGCCTTTCTTTTTGGTTAGCCTAGTCAGAGGTTTTATCTTTGGGTCCCCGAGAAGCTCTGCTGTGTTGATTATCTAGGAAGCAAGTGCGTTCATTAGAAACTATCTGAGTATCGGTAAAAAGATTTATAGCGCAGGAAAGTCACTGGATTCTCCCATAAGTATCTTTTGTTGTGCATATTTTATATATGAGGTAGTTTTTGAGTTTAAAGGTGCAATAGAGTAATCCTTTATTATTTATTTATTTATTTATTTAAAGATTTTATTTATTTATTTGACAGATCACAAGTAGGCAGAGAGAGAGGGGGAAGCAGGCTCCCTGCCGAGCAGAGAGCCCATGCGGGGCTTGATCCCAGTACGCTGGAATCATGACCTGAGCTGAAGGCAGAGGCTTAACCCACTGAGCCACCCAGGTGCCCCTAGAGTAATCCTTTAAGTGTCCTTCCAAAAAACTGATCAGAGAATCTCCTTGCCCTTGCTAGGTAGGTGGCATTTGTAGAACCAAAAGCTCTGGACTTTTTGTCCTGGTGAAGGAATGATTTTCAGGAATACTGGCTTTCCTACTAGAACTGCTGTTCTCTCTGCTTTCTCAGGGAAGGGCTGTCCTCATTGTCAGTGCGTAACTGCACCATCTTCTCTGACAAAAGATGCAACCCAGTAGCCTGTGCACTGGAAGGCACTTGGCAGTTAGTTTGCCCAGGTTCACTGGCCTCTGCCTGAGCCATCTATATCTCTGTCGGTCCCTTGCTCTGGTTCATTTCAGTATGTGGCTGGGCTCCTGGGTGACTTTCCTCCCTCTTCACGAGGCTCTACAAGAGCGTAGAGGAATCAGTCTCCAATTAGTAGGCATCAGAATATTTTCATCTGTCCTTCAAAGCCACTGGTCCTCTCCTAGAACTCTTGGAGTTAGAGAGAACAGCAGCTTGTATGCCCTTTGTATGGGGAGTAGTTTTATTTGTTTGTTTTTCTATTATGAAACATTCTATATTGCAGAATACCTCAAAAAATAATAAAACCTGTTACCCAGATTTAACAGATATTTAGTATTTAACTATTTGTTTCAGGATTTTAAGTGTGAATTAAGTTCATCTGTTTTGTTTTATTAACTCACCCTAGGCCAGTGCTGGGAATTCATCTTTTCTGTGGTTCTCAGGCCTGTTCCCCAAACCACCTAAGCTCTCAACACCCTGACTCCCAGCCTCATGTTGAAATCAGTGCTGGACTGGAAGGCACTCCAGCTCTGGTCCCCCTGCAATGAGGAAATGTCGTGGGGTCGGCATGGTGTTGGACCAGGTGGCTTTTCAGGCCTCTTCTGTGCCAGTGTCCAAGGACTCTGGCTGCTCCGTGGCATGAGCATTTGCTGACCACACTGACCTGGCCTTATCCTTTCTTTCCACCTTTCAGTGGCTGCAAGAGGAAGAGGACGTGGAATGGGGCGTGGAAACATCTTCCAGAAAAGAAGATAAATTTATCTGTTGAACAGAACTTTGCCGTTATTTTTTCTTTTAGGTCATCTGTGTTCAGGGGAGTGTGTGCTTATGTATATGTTCTGGCTTTTCTTTTGACATCTTTCTCTTTAGATCAGGGGAAATGTTAAACTAAATAAATATGGTGGTCCTTTTTGTTGTTGTTTTTCTTTTCCTTTCTTTTTGAGATTATTTATTTATTTATTTATTTATTTGACAGAGATCACAAGTAGGCAGAGAGGCAGGCAGAGAGAGGGGAGGAAGCAGGCTCCCCGCCGAGCAGAGAGCCCGATGTGGGGCTCGATCTCAGGATCCTGAGATCATGACCTGAGCCGAAGGCAGAGGCTTTAACCCTCTGAGCCACCCAGGTGCCCCTTTTTTTAAGATTTATGTATTTGAGAGAGAGAGCTGCTGGGGGTGGGGGTGGAGCAGAGGGAGAGAGAAACCCAAGCAGACTCCATGCTGAGTGCTGAGCAGGATGCAGGGCTCAGTCATGACACTGAGATCACAGCCTGAGCCGAAACCAAGAATCAGACGCTTAACCGATTGTCAGGTGCCTCTGTTGTTTTTCTTTTTGAAGGAATAAGGACTGTGTGTTCATTTTGGAGTTTGGTGTTCTGTTTGCTTTGGCAGCAGGTTAAATTTTGACACCCAGGAAGATTCCTGGGAGAATGCCAGTACTTTGAAATAGCACAGTTCCTGATAAGAGTTTAAGCTACTGTTTGAGGCCAGTTGCTGGTTAAACCCTTGGAGAAACTCCAAGAACACACAGATGTGGAGATATTATCAGCTCAGCTTAAGCAACATGGCATGGGTGCTCCTGGCCCGTGAAAAAGTCCACCATTCTGATCTTCGTAGTCTGGAAACCCTAGTGGCTCAGCATCTGGCAAAAGTAATCTAAGCAGCCAACATCTGTGGCTCCTGCACTGGCTTCATAAGCAGTTCTGTGGTGATTTGCGGGGACAGATTCTTAGGCATTTGTCAGAGCATCTCAACATGCAATGGCATGGTCCTAGCTTTTCAATAGCAGAGGTAGAGAGGACACGGCACACAAAGTGAATAACTGACAAAAACACAGAAATTAGAAAAGCAAACTTGAAGTCATGCACTGAAAAGAGGTCTTGCCACAGATTCAGTATAGGATGAACTTCAGTAAGAACTATTAAGAAGAAAAGGGATTGATTACCTTAGAAAGTTGCACATGGGACACACTGTTCAAGTAATAAAAGAAGAAAGTCCAACACATCTGTTAACTAGGCATCAAGTAGGGATTTTCTAACAAGCTTTGCCTTACAATCATGACCCTACCTCAGTGTAACAGACCTTACATTTTTCTTGAAATAAAGAACTGAGGCATAGGCACCAGAGTGCTGGTCAGATATCGCAGCCACGTAAGTAAGGCTTCAGAGACCCATCCGCCAGCGCAATCCCTGTACCTCTTGCTCCAGCAGCCCCAGCATCTCTGACATTTGGACGAATGCTAATGGCCCTGCAGGCTCTGCTTCCCCGGTGGAGGGGCTCCTGGACTGGGCACTATTTCCAATGAACTTCGTGTGAATGGAGTTAAGAGTTTGTTTGTTTAAGGTTTGACCAAAAGTTATGTATTGTTCCTGATAAGAAAAAAACTTGTACATTGAGTTACATATGGAGTGGAATCTCTCTGAAGTGTTTTAAATGATTCTTTGAGGTAGACACTGTGATACCCACTACCCCGCATGGATTTCTTTCCCTCTTCTCTGCCTGACTGTGACTTACAGGCATTGATTTATTGGCTTATTAATGAGCACTATTGGGTTACTCATAGAGTGAGTGACAGCAGTAGTTTTCAACATCAGTTTACGGACCTTGTTAGAAATGCAGATTCCAAGGCCCTACCCCTAGAGATTGCGGATTAATTGGTCTGGGGGTGGGGCCCAGGAATCTGCATTGTAAGCAATGCCCTTGCCACCCAAGCTAGGTAGATCTGATTTAGTAGATCTATGGCCACATTTTGATATCCCGGACTGTTTGAAAATGTTATTCTAGTATGGTCACTGCTTAAATCATCATACTTTTATAGTAAACAAGACTTATGGAACACATTATACTTCACACATGAATTGCATTCTAGTTCTAAAAAGCTGACTGGATATGGTTTACCTTAGGAACCATGCAGGAATACCAGTCTTGCATGATTCTACATGCAGTAAAAACAACTGTAACCCTACCTAGGTCTTGAAAAGTGGAGTTCCCATTTATGGTTTTTTTAATGGGCACAGTAAAAATTTGGAAACTTAAAAATATTTTTCATAAAGGTTTTATTCATTTGAGGGTGTGGGCAGGGACAAAGGGAAAGGGAGAGGCTGGCTCCCTGCTGAGCAGTGAGTCTGATGTATCCCAGGATCCCCAGATCACGACCTGAGCTGAAGGCAGACTCTTAGCCCACTGAGCCACATAGGTGCCCCCCAAATTTAGAAACGTTTAGAAACAATAAATTAACAAAATACGTCTTTTTAAACAGTTTTATATCCTGCATTTTAGGAAGAAAATCTGTTATTTTGCATTGGAAAAACAAATAGTTCTGTGAGGTTTGTTAGGAAAAACAGCAAACTTCCTACCCTATCTGCCCTTCCCCATTTTCCCTGCTTCACAGTATTTCCTTTCAAGTGTTGGCTGGTCAGTTTAGTTTGCCATCAGGTCTCAATTTAAACATGTGCATGGGTATTGATGTTTGCATCATAGGCATTATCATTTGACATTTCTCCCTCCTGCCCACCATGCATGTACTCCCTATGCCCCCATCTCTCCCTGATACGTTCTAGTTAGAGCATATATTTAGTGTTTACATTATTATGATGGTATTTAAATCACAGCTGAGCCACATAGTGGATGAGGTTACCTTACTGCAGAGCATTCATTTTCCTAGAATTAATAGTCCTCCCACATTTTTATTAGTGATTAGCTTAGTTTTCCGGCCACTTGTCACTAATTCAACCCAAATTCTGTAAGGACATTAACACATTATCTATTTTACCAATTTCTTGACCAGCCCCTATCTGGATTGGCTCTCCCTTGTGCTTAATATATTGCTGTCATCGTGGGCTCGCCCCTGCTGAGTCTTCTGTTCGTGTCCCTTCCTCCCCTTGTTTTATTATCTCATTCTGGTAGGTTGGCTTGCAGTAAAAGGGATGTATAGAAAGTAGTTTAAGGGAATCACATGTTTGAAAAATGTCTCATTCTCTCATACTTGATCAGGTGTGAAATTCCAGTTTGGAATTCATTTTCCTTTACAAGTTTGAAGGCATTGTTACTTTTCACCTACCATCTAGTGTTGCTGTTAGAGGAGTCAAGCCATTCCGAGTTCTGATTCTTTGTATGTGACTCTCACTTCTGCCACTGGAGTTCTGAAATTTCATGGTGGCATACCTTGGTGAAGGTCTGTTTCCATGTGTTGTGCCAGGCTGTTGAACCCTTTCAGAAGGGACTCTGGTCCTTCACTTCTAGGAAACCTTGAATTTGTTTTTAATGAGTTCCTTCCTTTAGTTTTCTGGCTTTTCTTTCTGGAATTCCTGTTCTTCAGATGCTGGATCTCTTGGATTTATCTCTGTGTTTCCTATTTTTTCCGTCCCTACCACCTCCCATTTTCCCAGGTTTTTTTTTGGTTTCTTGTTTTTTTGTTGTTGTTTTTCTTCCCTGGATCTCTTTTATGGAAGATTACCCATTGATCCTCTAAGTGTTCCTTTTTTTTTTTTTTTTTTAAGTTAATACCTCGTTCCATGATTGCAATATCTTATCTCTGAGAACATTGATATGCTTTGTCAAAGCTTTCATCTCCCTGTGTGATGTTTTCTTTCCCCTTTTTTGTTTTGCTTTTAGTCTTTCATGTTATGAAAGTCTTTTCACGTTATACTTAGCTGCCGGGCAATCATTGGTAGTCTGCTTGTATTTACAGGTGGGAAATTAAGAATAATAGATGTTTGTAAGATGAACTTTTTTTTGGCAAATCACTAATGTCCATACTACTTTTAGGACTTTGCTCTTGGACTGGTCAGGTTTCCTGGAATAAACTTCCAGTCTCATGTCTGGAGGGTTTATCTTGAACTGTTGCTGGCCCTGTGGGAGCTTATGAAGGAAGAGGGCTAGAGAGCTTCAGCATTCTAGTATGCCCAGATTCACTTGTCTTCTGGATCTCTGAGAAGACTTACTACTCCAGAAACCTCCCTGCTCTAGAGAAAAAGCTTCCAACTTTTTGCCAAGGTTGGGGAGGAGCAGTCTTTTTTTTTTTTTTTAGGATTTATTTATTTATCAGAGAGAGTTCAGACGAGGACACAAGCAGGAGGAGTGGCAGGCAGAGGGAGAAGCAGGCTCCTCACTGAGCAAGGCTGTGGGACTCCATCCCAGGACCCTGGGATCATGACCTGAGACAAAGGCAGATGCTTAATCAACTAAGCCAACCAGAGATCCCTGGAGGTCTGAATATTGATGTACATTCTCTCAAAAAACGTATTTTTGACAGCATGAAATCGAGAGGGAGATAAATCATAAGAGACTTTTAATGATAGGAAACAAATGGAGGGTTGCTGGAGGGGAGGGGAGGGGTGTGCAGGAAGGGGTCACTGGGTGATGGACATTAAGGAGGGCAAGTGAAGTAATGAGCACTGGGTACTATATAAGACTGATGAATCACTGACCTCTACTTCTGAAACTAATAATACATTATATGTTAATTGAATTTAAATAAAAAATAAAATATAAAAAATATTTTGTTTGAAAATATCTTAGTCTAGGCGTGCCTGGGTGGCTCAGTCAGTTAAGCGTCTGCTTTCAGCTCAGATCGTGATCCCAGGGTCCCTGGATTGAGCCTGCTTGTCTCTCTGCTAATCCCTTCCTCCAGCTCTGCTCTCTCTTGCTATCCCTCTCCCAATTAAATAAATAAAATCTTTTTTAATTTTTTATTATTTATTTTTTAATATTTTATTTGACAGACAGAGATCACAAGTAGGCAGAGAGGCAGGCAGAGAGTGAGGAGGAAGCAGGCTCCCTGCTGAGCAGAGAGCCCGATGCGGGGCTTGATCCCAGGACCCTGGGATCATGACCTGAGCCGAAGGCAGAGGCTTTAACCCACTGAGCCACCCAGGTGCCCCTTATTTTTTATTTTTTTAAAGACTTTATTTATTTATTTGACAGATCACAAGTAGGCAGAGAGGCGGGCAGAGAGAGAGAGGAGGAAGCAGGCTCCCCGCTGAGCAGAGAGCCCGATGCGGGGCTCCATCCCAGGACCCTGAGATCATGACCCGAGCCAAAGGCAGAGGCTTTAACTCTCTGAGCCACCCAGGTGCCCCAAATCTTTTTTAAAAAATGAAAATATATTAAGTCAAAAATGGAAAATCAGGGGCGCCTGGGTGGCTCAGTTGGTTGGACGACTGCCTTCAGCTCAGGTCATGATCCTGGAGTCCCGGGATCGAGTCCCACATCGGGCTCCCAGCTCCATGGGGAGTCTGCTTCTCCCTCTGACCTCCTCACTCATGTTCTCTCTCACTGTCTCTCTCTCAAATAAATAAATAAAATCTTAAAAAAAAAAAAAATGGAAAATCACTTGGCAAGATAAAGATACAGAGCAAAGAATGATGTCAGATAACTAGACCAAGATTTAAGGGATGGATTCTGGTTCTGATTACCTCCACTACTTCTTTCCAAGCCTCTGGTATGTTACCTATGCAAGGGAGGATTTATATTCAGTTGGTTCACGGATACTATGTCAGCCTGTATGCTCACCTGCTGGGTATTCTATAAACTTTTTCTGCCTCTGGTCAAATGGAGATAAGTACATGTATTTAGTCTCATGCCTGAAAATTAAATAAAACCCAAACACTGAAGGAGAGGAATCCCTAAGAGATGGGAAATAAATAAGATGGGCTTACTACTGCCTTGTGAGAGTTTCTTTGCGGTGGAACATGGAGGGGAAACTGAAGTGGACCCTACAAATCTAGCTGGGTTGAAGGGTCTGAGTTAGGAGTTCGGATAAGTTGAGGCAGCCCATGTTCATGAGACAGAATACCAGAATAAAGCTGCACAGAGAATCCAGGAGACCTGCTGAAGGGCCCTCTTGAGTACTGAGAATATTGATCAAGCACAAGAGTGAAAATAACTGAGGCGAAAGAGAGACTCTCAAAGAGTCTCTAAGAGAATGATATTTTGCTAAGCTCTCTAATGTTGAGTGTCAAAGAGAACCATCAAAAAGAATTACAACGGGACGCCTGGGTGGCTCAGTTGGTTAAGCAGCTGCCTTCGGCTCAGGTCATGATCCCAGCGTCCTGGGATCGAGTCCCATATCGGGCTCCTTGCTCAGCAGGGAGCCTGCTTCTCCCTCTGCCTCTGCCTGCCATTCTGTCTGCCTGTGCTCGATCTCTCTCCCTCTCTCTCTCTCTCTCTGATAAATAAATAAAATCTTAAAAAAAAAAAAAAAAGAATTATAACAGCGCCTGGCATAACACAAGGCTGGGAAATGTTCCTGTTCCCACCAGCCAGTTAAAAAAAAATTCATAGAATATTGGGTAAACCGTTGTTTGAAAATGTACCAAGGATTTTGTTTTAATTAGTCATAGTAAAGTGACAGACGTGGAGACAACCACCTTGAGAAAAGGTGGTTACAGTTTCCAAGAGGAGGTAGCATGTCATGCCATTCAGGGTCATGTGAAGAAACCCCAGAGTGAGTCAGGAGGCAATACATGTGAACGGAGAGCATGACCCAGAGCCTTTAACTTGGGGTTTCCATAGGGAAGGAATGGGCAAGGTAAGGTAGGCAAGTTTGAGTAAGCTTACAGTTGGTTAATTCAAATAAATTCAGAGGGTTCTGGGCTATAGGTATGTTCTCTAGTTGTCCATACCCTGTCCCTGATGTGACTTAGAACAGAGGAAATACTGGTTTGGTATGTGAGAATTAGGTAAAGGTGGCTGGAGTTACAGGTTGATTAGTAAATTTGTATATGAAAGGCTCACTCTGCAGGTGAATTGTTTACTGTCTAGTAATTAACCAACCCTGGAAGGGCAGTCTCCCAGATTAGCAAGGCCCCAAGACTCAAAAAATCATAAAAATAAATTTTAAAACATTTAAAAAAATTTTTAGGACGTCTGGGAGCCTGCCTCTCCCTCTGCCTGCTGCTTCCCATGCTTGTGCTCTCTCTCTCTCTCTAACAAAAAAAAAATCTTTGTTTTTTTAAAGATTTTATTTATTTATTTGTCAGAGAGAGAGCACAAGCAGGCAGGGTGGCAGGAAGAAGCAGAGAGAGAAACAGGCTTCCTGCTGAGCAAGGAGCCCTATGCAGGACTCGATCCCCAGGACTCAATTATGACCCAAGCCCAAGGCAGCCACTTAACTGACTGAGCCACGCAGGCATCCCAATAAATAAAATCTTTTAAAAAATTTAAAAAATTTTTTGAACAAAATTTTAAAAAAGATAAGGTATCCAAGAAAATCGTGCCTCATAAGTGAGGAATAATTAGCTCAGGACTGAGCGTCGCTCAGGACCCACATTAACAAATTGTAAATACAAGACTCGAAAGGATCAAACTGTTTCCAATTAGTGTATCCTAGAGCAAAACTCAACAAGATTTACAGGAATATAAAAATACCACACACATTACAAGGTAAAACTCTGGCATTCAATCAAAGATTACCAGTCATGCAAAGAAACAGGAAAGCACAACCGTAATGAGAACAGTCAAAACAGATCCAAAAGTGACCCAATTGTTAGGATAAGCAGAGAAGGACATTAAACATGATTTTAACTATTTCATATAGTTAGAGAATTAAGAAGCAGGGTTCAGGGCGCCTGGGTGGCTCAGTGGGTTAGGCCGCTGCCTTCGGCTCGGGTCATGATCTCAGAGTCCTGGGATCGAGTCCCGCATC
>NC_081564.1:26922321-27159557 GCF_022355385.1 Mustela nigripes
GATGCGGGATTCGATCCCAGGACCCCAAGATCATGACCTGAGCCGAAGGCAGCGGCCTAACCCACTGAGCCACCCAGGCACCCTGACTCTTGATTTCTGCTCAGATTTCAGGGTTGTGAGATCAAGCCCTCCTGCCCCCGAGCTGGGCTCTGTGCTCAGCAGGGCATCTACTTGAGAGTCTCTCTCTTCCTCTCCCTCTACCCCTTCCCCACGTGTGTACTCTCTAAATACATACATACATACATACATACATACATAATATCTTTTTTAAAAGAGGAGAGGCATGCCTGATTTAAAAAGACAGGGGAGGGGCGCCTGGGTGGCTCAGTGGTTAAAGCCTCTGCCTTCGGGTCAGGTCATGGTCCCAGGGTCCTGGGATTGAGTCCCGCATCAGGCTCTCTGCTCAGCGGGGAGCCTGCTTCCTCCTCTCTCTCTCTCTCTGCCTTCCTCTCTGCCTACTTGTGATCTCTGTCAAATAAATAAGTAAAATCTTAAAAAGAAAAAAGAAAAAAAAGACGGGAGGTGAGGGGAATGGGGAAGGGAGGAGAAAGAAGGAAAAGGAGTAAAGGGGAGAAACTTCAAATTGAACTTCCGTGGCTGGATGAGATCAACAGCAGATGAGATACTGCTGAAAAGAAAAGATTAGTGAACTTTATTTATTATTTTTTTAAGATTTTATTTATTTATTTGAGACAGATTTATTGACAGAGATCACAAGCAGGCAGAGAGGCAGGCAGAGAGAGAGGAGGAAGCAGGCTCCCGCTGAGCAGAGAGCCGGATGTGGGGCTCGATCCCAGGACTCTGAGTTCATGACCTGAGCCGAAGGCAGCGGCTTAACCCACTGAGCCACCCAGGCGCCCCAAGATTAGTGAACTAAGCACAGCTGTAGAAACTATCCAAAATGAAATGTAGAGGGGAAAAAAAATGCAAGAGAAAAAAACTGTGAGACAGCTTCAAGACCTCATCTATGCAGAGTTGGAGTCCCTGAGAAGAGGCCATGACGGGGACAGAAAAACTATTTGAAGAGACAATGGCCAAAAACTTTACAAACTTGATGAGAACTATACGCCCACAGATCCAAAAAGCTAAATGAACTTCAAACACAAGAATCATGAAGAAAACAACAACAAAGCTTATCATAACTCAAAACCAGTGAAGAGAAAACATTTTAAAAAGCAGCTAGAGAAAAAGTATGTTATAATCAAAGGAACAAAGATAAGGATGACATTACTCATTTGAAAGAGTGCAAGCACAAAGATCTTTAAAGTGCTGACAGAAAAGAAAAAACCTGTTAATCTAGTATTCAGTACTTGAGAAAAAGCATCTTTCAAAAATGAAAGCAAAATAAAGATGTTGTATAAGCCTGCTATACAAAATATGATAAAGGGGACACCTGGGTGGCTCAGTGGGTTAAGCCGATGCCTTCAGCTCAGGTCATAATCCCAGGAACCTAGGATCAAGTCCTGCATCGGGCTCCTTGCTCAGCAGGGAGCCTGCCTCTCTCTCTGCCTCTGCCTGCCTCTCTGCCTGCTTGCGTGATTTCTCTCTCTCTCTTTCTGACAAATAAATAAAATCTTTTTAAAAAATATGATAAAGGACATCCTTTGGGCATTAGGAAAATTATACCAGATGGAAATCTGTTGTCTACGCAAAGGAGTAAAGATTGTGTTATGAGGTTTATGACATATGTAAAAGTGAAATGCACGACAATATTAGCATAAAGGCCAAGAAGGAGGAAAGGAAAGCTTGTAAGATTCTTATATTAGAAATAGTATATTATTTGAAGGTAAGATTGTGATAAATATATATAATATAAACCCCAAGCAACTCGAACGAAAGAAGCCAGCACTCAGATGTCCTCAGATGATAAATTGATAAACAAATGTTGTATCCATACAATGGAATATGATTTATCCGGAAAAAGAAATGAATTACTGATCCGTGCTATGAATGGATGGACTTTGAAAACATGTTAAGTGAAAGAAGCCAGTCATAAAAGGCCATGTATGAGTCCATTTAAATGAAATGTTCAGAATAGGCAAACTCATAGAGACAAAACAGATTAGTGGTTGCCACAGACTGGGGAAGTGGGAATAAGGAGTGCCTACTTGATGGCAGTGGGGTTTCTTTTATGGGGTAATGAAAATGTTCCGTAATTAGTGAGGATGGTTGCACAACAGGGATAATGTATTAAAAGCCACTGAATTGTACACTTTAAAATGGTTAAAATGGTGGGACGCCTGGCTGGCTCAGTGGGTACAGTGCATGACTCTTAATCTCTGAGTTGTAAGTTTGAGCCTTATGTTGCGGGTAAAGGGTACTTAAAAATAAAATCTAATAGGGGCGCCTGGGTGGCTCAGTCGTTAAGTGTCTGCCTTCGGCTCAGGTCAAGCCCCGCATGGGGCTCCCTGCTCGGCGGGAAGTTTGCTTCTCCCTCTCCCACATCCCCTGCTTGTGTTCCCTCTCTCGCTGCGTCTACATCTGTCAAATAAATAAATAAATAAATAAATAAATAAATAAATAAATAAAATCTTTAAAAAAATCTAATAAAAATGGTTAAAATGGGGAATTTTCTATTATGTGGATGTTACCTCAATAAAAAATGTTAAGCCAACAAAAAGAGATGTATGATGGATTCATAAATATTCTAAAAGAAGGCTAAAAAAGAGGAAGAGGGTAACAAAGAACAGACTGAACAAATAGAAAATAAATAGCAGGATGATGGGCTGTCAGTAATGGCCTCTCAAGGGGTTCGAGCCCACGGTCCCGGCTGTGACGCAGGGGAGGCTGGTGATGGCCGCTATGGAGGCTTTGCCCCAGTGCCCAGAAGGGGGAGCCACTTGCGGTCCCGAGGTGTGCTGGAGGCTGAGGGGTGGGAGAACACGGCCCCCTGGGAGTGGTGGCTGGGTAAGGTAGGGAAGGAAGAATGAGTAAGGAGGAAAAAAAGGATGGAGGGGACATGCAGATGCCAGTAAAGCACCATCAGCTCTAGCTTCAGGAGCTGTGGGCGCCTGGTTTGGGAAACTAGTCCCTTAAGTAAGGAAGATACAGAATTTAAACCTGGTCTCACAAGTGTGTGGTAGAGCCAAAGACAAACAACCAAGGGTCATCTGAAATTGTCCTCTGTTCACTAATAATCTCAGGACAAAGTGGGGAGCTCACTCTTCAAGCATAAGACTTACAGACAAGCTTGATATAAAGCCTTGGGCTGACTGTGTTGTGAAATGGGATGCAGAGGACCCGTACAGCCCCCTTACGAAAGCGGTTTCCGCCCTTACTCCATTGTTTCCAGCAAATGTCATACTGTCCCGGAAATTGGCCAGGATGATTGAGGCCAGGCAAAAGGAGCAAAAGAAGAAGCAAAATCGTCAAGAAACTATAGCAGAAGCTAAGCAATTAAAGAAGGACTGAAGGGATGAACAGCATCTCACACCCAGAGGAAAATCACTTGGAAAATTATGCAGCTTTGGAAGGGCCCACTAAGATTTCTTTTCTGGTTTTTATGACAGTGATCTGTAGTAAACAAAGTCTGAGCACATCAAAGAATCATGTTAAGTTGTGACTTCTAGTGCAGCAGCCTCTAGGCTTTGGTGTAGTTGTTGACGGTTATTGTAAATTGGCATTTATTATGCTATAAATTCTTTTTTTTTTTTTTTAAGATTTTATTTATTTATTTGACAGAGAGAGATCACAAGTAGGCAGAGAGGCAGAGAGAGAGAGAGAGGAGGAAGCAGACTCCCTGCAGAGCAGAGAGCCCGATGCGGGACTCGATCCCAGGACCCTGAGATCATGACCTGAGCCGAAGGCAGCGGCTCAACCCACTGAGCCACCCAGGTGCCCCTGCTATAAATTCTTTATAACTGACTTAGTCATTTGCCATTTTGCAGTTTATTGTACTGTGAAAACATCCTGTGGAGAATAAGGACTATACATTATGAACTCTATTCAAATAATGGCTTAGAATGGAGTTCTTTTCTGGATGAAAGGAATTGAGAATGTAAAAATCAGAACTATCTTGAGGTGAAAAGTGTGTTTTGGCTAAAAGGCATATAGTATATTAATTAAATATTTTATCATTATTGCTTATTTCTTGGAATAGAATCATTTCTGGCTTTCTCAAAGCCAAATATTAACCAATGACTATTTCTGTGTTCTACATTTTTCTCATTTTTTAGCCTTTGAGATACTTATCAGACATTCTGTATTTTTTTAATCTAATTTTATGAAGAATGCTTTCATTGAAAATGTAGAATACCACCTACTGGGTAGAACAAGTTTTGTATTAATGAACACTGCCATTTTCTTAGAGATGTCTTGTTGAGTAAAATAACACTATGACTTAAAGCTTGCAGTAAAGGGACGCCTGGCTGGCTCAGTTGGTTAAGCATCTGCCTTTAGCTCAGGTCGTGATCCCAGGGTCCTGGGATTGAGCTCCACATTGGGTTCCCTGCTCAGTGGGGAGTCTGCTTCTCCCTCTCCCTCTACTCCTCCCCCAGCTGTGTGCTCTCTCTCTCTCTCTCAAATAAATAAATAAAATCTTCAAAAAAATAAAGCTTGCAATAAAAATGCAAGCCTTGTGGTACTTTGGAAACATTATTCTTTTTTTTTTTTTTTTTTTTTAAAGATTTTATTTATTTATTTGACAGAGAGAAATCACAAGTAGACAGAGAGGCAGGCAGAGAGAGAGAGAGGGAAGCAGGCTCCCCGCTGAGCAGAGAGCCCGATGCGGGACTCGATCCCAGGACCCTGAGACCATGACCTGAGCCGAAGGCAGCGGCTTAACTCACTGAGCCACCCAGGCGCCCTGGAAACATTATTCTTTCTTGTGGTAAGTACAAATGTAAATTAGTTAAAATGTCTTATCAGACAATTTGCTAATTATATAGATGCCACTTTTGTGTTTTTTATTCCGTTCTTTGTTTTAATTTATTTAGTAGTGGTGTTCTATATGTTGATCAAACAGGTTCATGGTGAAAACTAAAAATTCAAATTTCTTGTAAGAAATTCTTAAAAAGTAAGAAGTCATGCTTCAAGTGGTAAAGAAAGGTTTAACATTTGGGAAGACTTTTTTCATCGTACTAGTAATTGGGTGAAAAAGGTAAATTATGTCAAAATGAGAATGTGTTAAAATTAGAAATAAAGAGCTAAAGCATATTTCCTTCAGTTAAGTGGTACAACTGGAACTTTTAGTATTAAACATAGCTTTTAGGGGCGCCTAGGCAGTTCAGTCCTTAAGTGTCTGCCTTCAGCTTGGGTCATGATCCCAGGGTCCTAGGATCAAGCCCACATTGGGCTCCCTTCTCAGCAGGAAGCCCGTTTCACCCTCTCCTACTCCCCTGCTCTTGTTTCCTCTCTTGCTGTCTCTCTCTCTGTCAAATAAATAAATAAGATCTTTAAAAATAAATCTTTTAAAAAAATCTTTTTAAACATTTTATTTATTTGACAGAGACACAGCGAGAGAGGGAACACAAGCAGAGGGAGTGGGAAAGGGAGAATGTTTTCATAATGTTTTCTTCACCTCTGATAATAAATTTTAAATTACAAAAAATTGTCTAAGAGCTTTAATTTAAAAATGAAACTAGATATTGAAATAAATTTGGGTGCCCAAATGGCTCAGTTGGTAAAGTGTCTGCCTTCTGCCTTCAGCTCCAGTCGTGATCTCAGGGGCCTGGGATCAAGGCCCGCATCAGGCTCCCTGCTCAGTGAGGAGCCTGCTTCTCCCTCTCCCTCTGCTTCTTCCCCTCTGTTTGTGCTCTCTCACTCTTGCTCTCTCTCAAATAAATAAATAAACAAAATCTTAAAAAAAAAAATAAAGGCGCGCCTGGGTAGCTCAGTGGGTTAAAGCCTCTGCCTTCATGGTCATGATCAGGTCATGATCTCAGGATCCTGGAATCAAGCCCTGCATGCTCAGCAGGGAGCCTGCTTCCCTTCTCTGTCTCTCTGCCTGCCTCTCTGCCTACTTGTGATCTCTGTCAAATAAATAAATAAAACCTTAAAAAAAAAAGAGAGAAAGAAATTTGATACTTTTTTATAAAGAGAAAAGAATAATGACCTATCAATAACCATTCTAGGGGTGCCTGGGTGGCTCAGTGGGTTAAAGCCTCTGTCTTCGGCTCAGGTCGTGATCCCAGGGTCGTGGGATCAAGCCCCACATCGGGCTCTCTGCTCAACAGGGAGCCTGCTTCTCCCTCTCTCTCTGTCTGCCTCTCTGCCTACTTGTGATCTCTGTCTATCAAATTTAAAAAAAAAAAAAAAAACCTTTTAAAAAAATTTAAAAAGATTTCAGTGTTGTGAAAGAGCCCAAATGTTCATCGACTGATCAATGGATAAAGAATACATGGTATATGTATACAATGGAATATTACTCAGCCATCAAAAAGAATGAAATTTTGCCATTTGCAGTGACGTGGATAGAGCTAGAGCGTATTATGCTAAGCGAGATAAGTCAGAGCAAGACAAATACCATATGATTTTACTCATATGTAGAATTTTTTTCTTTTAGGATTTTATTTATTTATTTGACAGAAAAGGAGAGAATTCAAGTAGGGGAGAGGCAGACAGAGGGAGAGGAGGAAGCAGTCTCCCTGCTGAGCAAGGAGTCAGATGCAGGGTTTGATCCCAGGACCCTGGGATCATGACCTGAGCTGAAGGCAGATGCCTAACCAATTGAGCCACCCAGGTCCCCCTCCAATGTGGAATTTAAGAAACAAAACAGATGGGGGTCCCTGGGAGTCTCAGTCCATTAAGTGTCTGCCTTCCACTCTGGTCTTGATCCCCGGGGTCCTGGGATAGAGCCCCACATCAGGCTCCCTGCTCAGTGGGGAGCCTGTTTCTCCCTCTCCCTTGCCTGCCACGCCATCTGCTTGTTCTCTCTCTTTGTTAAATAAATAAATAAAATCTTAAAAAGAAAGAAAGAAAGAAAGAAAAGAAACAAAACAGATAAACAGATGGGAAGGGAAAAAAAACACAGAGTGGACAACAAACCATAAGAGACTCTTTTTTTTTTTTTTTTTTTTTTTTTAAAGATTTTATTTATTTATTTGACAGAGAGAGATCACAAGTAGGCAGAGGGGCAGGCAGAGAGAGAGAGAGAGAGGAGGAAGCAGGCTCTCTGCTGAGCAGAGAGCCCGATGCGGGTCTCGATCCCAGGACCCTGGGATCATGACCTGAGCTGAAGGCCAAGGCTTTAACCCACTGAGCCACTCAGGCGCCCCCATAAGAGACTCTTAATGTTAGAGAACAAACTAGGGTTTGATGGAGGGAGGTGGGTGGAGGATGGGTTAAATGGGTGATGGCTATTCAGGAGGGCACTTATTATCATGAGCACTGATATGTAATGATGAATTAGTAAATTCTACTCCTGAAACCAGTATTACACTATATACTAACTAACTAGAATTTAAATTAAAAAAAAATTAAAAAGCAGTACCCAACTATATGCTACCTGTAAGAAACAAACCTTAAATATAAAGACACAAATAAGTTAAATGTAAAAGGATGGAAAAAGATTATACCATTGCTAACAACTAATCAATCAAAACAAAGCAGGAATAGCTATAGCTAGAATAATATTAGAGAAGTAGGTTTCAGAGCAAGAAATATTACCAGGGGGGCACCTGGGTGGCTCAGTTGATTAAATGTCTTTCTTTGGGTCCCATCATGATCCCAGGGTCCTGGGATCGAGCCCCACATTGGTTCCCTGCTCAGTGGGGAGTCTGATTCTCCCTCTCTGTCCCTTCCCCCAATCTGTGCTCTCTCTCCCTCCCTCTCTCTCTCTCAAAATAAGTAATTAAAATCTAAAAAAAAAAAGAAATATTATCATAAATAATGGTCATTTCATAATGATGATAGGGTCAGTTAATCAAGGAGCCATAACAATCTTAAACATTTATTTAACTAATAATAAATCTTCAAAATGCATGATGCGAAAAACGCAACTAGAAATAGACAAATATAGTTACAGTCAGGGGTGTCAGTTCCCCTCTCAATAATCCATAGCTCAAGTAAACAGAAAACCAGCAAGGATATAGTAGTCAACTTGATTTTGATTAACACTTAATAGAACCACCCAACAATAGCAGGATTCTCAAGAGCACATTCTTCTCAAGTGCACACAGAACGTTTACCAAATTCAAAAGACTTCAAAGCCACACTAACTATGTTGTCTGACCACAAGGAAATTAAATTAGAAATCATTAGCAGAAAGATCGTTGGAAAATCTCGAAATATTTGGAAACAAAATAACACACTTCTAAGTAACCCGTGGATCAAAGAAAGAACCAAAAGAGAAATTCGTGTTTCAAACTGACTTTTATTTTACTCATTGTTTTTAAGATTTTATTTATTTATTTGAGAGAGAGAGAGCATGGAACAGGGGCACGTGCTCAAACATGAGCAGGGGGAGGGGCAGAGGGAGAGGGAGATGCAGACTCCCCACTGAGCAGGAAGCCTGATGGCAGGGCCCCAGGATCATGACCTAAGCTGAAGCTTAACCAGCTGAGCCACCCAGGCACCCCTGAACTGACTTTTAAATGGAAACACAATGTATCAGAATTTGTGGGATGTCACTAAAACACAGCTTGGTGGGATGGGGGAGCAGGACCTTTATGGCAGTGTATATCTATATTAGAAAAAAAAGAAAGGTCTCGAGGCACCTGGGTGGCTCAGTGGGTTAAGCCTCTGCCTTCGGCTCAGGTCATGATCCCAGAGTCCTGGGATCAAGCCCCGCATCAGGCTCTCTGCTGAGCAGGGAGCCTGCTTCCCTTCCTCTCTCGCTGCCTGCCTCTCTGCCTACTTGTGATCTCTGTCTGTCAAATAAATAAATAAAATCTTTAAAAAAAAAAAAAGAATATAGAAAAAGGGGTGCCTGGGTGGCTCTTTGAGTTGGGCCTCTGCCTTCGGCTGGGATCGTGGTCCCGGGGTCCTGGGATGGAGCCCCGCATTGGGCTCTCTGATTGGTGGGGAACCTGCTTCCCTCTTTCCCTCTGCCTGCTTGTGATCTCTCTCTCTCTCTCTGCCAAGTAAATAAATAGGATCTAAAAAATAAAATAAAATAAATAAAGAATCTAGGGGCGCCTGGGTGGCTCAGTGGGTTAAAGCTTCTGCCTTTGGATCAGGTCATGATCCAGGCTCCTGGGATCGAGCCCCACATCAGGCTCTCTGCTCAGCAGGGAGCCTGCTTCCTCCTCTCTCTCTGCCTGCCTCTCTGCCTACTTGTGATCTCTCTCTCTCTCTCTCTCTCTCTGTCAAATAAATAAATAAGTAAATCTTAAAAAAAAAATCTTGGGGCGCCTGTGTGGCTCAGTGGGTTAAGCCTCTGCCTTCAGCTCAGGTCATGATCTCAGGGTCCTGGGATCAAGTCCCGCATCGGGCTCTCTGCTCGGCAGGGAGCCTGCTTCCTCCTCTCTCTCTCTCTCTGCTTGCCTCTCTGCCTACTTGTGATCTCTCTCTGTCAAATAAATAAAATCTTTTTTAAAAAAAATCTAGAAAAAAGGGCACCTAGCTGGCTCAGTCAGTGGAGCATGTGCCCTTTAATCTTGGGGTTGTGAGTTTGAGCCCCACGTTGGTTGTAGAGATTACTTACAAAAAATAAAAAATAAATTAAAAAAAAAGAAGAGCCAATGAAACCTAAAGTAAGCAGAAGAAAAGAAATAAAGATCAAAATGGATATCAATGAAATAGAAAACAGACAACCATAGAGAAAATCAAGATCATAAAATTGATAAACCTCTAGTCAGACTGATGAGGAAAAAAAACCACAATTACCAGTCTTGGGAATGAGAGAGAGGACTACTACAGATTTTACAGATATAGAAAGGGAATATTATGAAAAATTTTATGCCAATAAATTCAATAACTCAGATGAAATGGACAAATTTCTTAAAAAATCCAAAGTACAAATACTTACTCAAGAAGTAACTAACCTGAATAGTCTCATATCTATTAAGGAAACTGGAATTGTAGTTGAAAACCATCTACAAAGAGAACTCCAGACCCATGTGGCTTCACTGAGAAATTTTACCAAATATTTAAGGAAGAAATAATACCAATTCTCCATAAACTCTTCGTAAAAAATTGAAGGGAATAACTTCTCAACTCATTCTACGAGACCAGCATTACCCTGATAAGCAAAACCAGGCAGGCAAAGATATTATAAGAAAAGAAAACCATAGTGAGGGGTGCCTGGGTGGCTCAATGCATTTAGCCTCTGCCTTTGGCTCTGGTCATGATCTCAGGGTCCTGGGATTGAGCCCCGGCATCGGGCTCTCTGCACAGTGGGGAGCCTGCTCTCCCTGCCCACCCCGCAGCCCCGCCTACCTTTCTCTGCCTACTCGTGATCTGTCTGTCAAATAAATAAACAAAATCTTTAAAAAAAGAAAAGAAAAGAACACCATAGTGAGATACCACTACCCAAGAGAAAAGGAAATATATGTTCATGCAAAACCTTGTACATGAATATTCATGGAAGCTTTATTTGTAACTGCTAAACACTGGGAACAACCCAATGGAGGTACGTCCATCCAATAAAATATGATTAAGAGGAACTACTAGCATATATAACATCGTGTTAGTCTTAAAATAATTACGCTGAATGAAAGATAAAAGAGTACACCCCATACTCGTCCACATTTCTAAACTTCCATATAACTAAAACTATAGAGGTGTCTAGCTGGCTCAGTTGGAAGACTGTGTGACTCTTGATCTCGGGGATTGTGAGTTCAAGCCCCACATTAGGCGTGGAGATTCCTGAAAGTATAAATAAACCAAAACAACAACAGCAAAAAAAACCCACTAAACTCTCTAGAAAATGGAACTAATCTAACAGGAGAGCAAGCAGGTCAAAGTCATTCCTGCTGGGGAGGGAATGGGCAGGGAGAGATAGGAAGGATTCATTTTCAAGGGGCACAAGGAAACTTTTGGAAATGACAGATATCTTCACTGTCTTGATTGCAGTGGCGGTTTCATGGAAATCAAAGTGTACCATACTGTACACTTTTAATTGTAACACTTGTTGGGGCACCTGGCTGGTTCAGTTGGTTAAGTGTCCTGACTCTTGGTTTCCACTCAGGTCATGATCTCATGGGCCGTGAAATGGAGATTGAGCCCCTTTTGGGTGCGCTCAGTGGGGCGTCTGCTTGAAGAGTCTCTCCCTCTGCCCCCCTCCCACGTGCCACGCAAGCAAGCACACACACACGTGCATGCGTTCCCTCTCTCTCTCTAAAAAATTTAAAATAATAAATAAATCCCCCCCAAATATCGTAATGCTTATTATGTCCACTTTATTAGATTTCAGTTGTACTGCAATGAAGGATTATTTAAAAATACAATACAGTTTTGGGGGCACCTGGGTGGCTCGGTCGGTTAAGTGCCCGACTCTTGATTTCGGCTCTGGTCATGATTTCAGGGTCCTGATACTGAGCCTGGAGTCGGATTCTGTGCTCAGCTCCAAGTCGGCTTGAGATTCTCTCTTTCTCCTTCTGCCCCTCCCACACTCACATGCATGTGCGCTCTCTCTCTCTCGAAATAAATAAATCTTTTTTAGAAAATTAAAAAATAGGGACTTCCTGGGTAGCTCAGTGGGTTAAGTGGCTACCTTGGGCTCAGGTCATGATCCTGGGGCCCTGGGATTCAGTACCCCAACAGGCTCCCTGATCAGCGGAGAGGCTGCATCTCTCTCTGCCTGCCACTCCCTCTATTTGTGCACTTGCTCTCTCTGACAAATAAATACATAACATCTCTTTAAAAAAATAAAAATTAAAAATACCATTTTAAGAAATTAAAATTGAAGTATACAGTTGGGAAAGGAAATACTGGTTTTCACTGATGATTGGCAACTATCCCTAAGAGAGAGGAGGAAGTGTGTCTTCCTCTCCTTCCAAGAAACCAGAGAAAAACCTCTGTGCTAGGCTGATATCAAACACTGGGTTCAGCTGCCAGAGATTTTGGATTTTTTTTTAATTTTTTTTTTTTTTTTTTTTTTTTTACAGAGAGAGATCACAAGTAGACAGAGAGGCAGGCAGAGAGAGAGAGAGGAGGAAGCAGACTCCCTGCTGAGCAGAGAGCCCGATGCGGGACTTGATCCCAGGACCCTGAGATCATGACCCAAGCCGAACGCAGCGGCTTAGCCCACTGAGCCACCCAGGCACCCGAGATTTTGGATTTTTAAGATGAAGACTCAGCAGAGGCTGACATCTGCTGTAAACTCCTATCAGATGCACCGTATCTGGGCTCAACTATTCTCCCTTCCGGGACAGAAAAGAAGTTCCCAAATGTTGGTCACAGAGGTCCTGTGGAGCACAGGTGTCTTTCCTACATGTCTCCCTTTGATTCTCTGAACATCCTGGCAAGGCAGGTTTAGACTTGAGGAGGCTGATGCCCAGGGAGGGGAAGGCATCTACAGTTGTCCCAGGCAGACTGTCAGAAGTGGGAGCCGATCCTGCATGCCACCCCCCACCCCTGCCCCCGAGTACAGGGCTAGGCTTCATTCAGCCGGTTGAGTACTTCGGAACCCACTCCCCATCTGTCCCTTTCAATCCTGGAGAAGGGCAAAGCCTGCGTCCTCACCGCTGCCTCTCTGCCCATTTTGCATGCAAAGAAACAGGCTCAGGGAGCTCCTGATTGGTCTTGTGCTAGGGGGAGTGTGACCGAGGGTCTCTCCCACTACAGGACACCTGCCATCAAACCCTGTGGTCTCCTGTGTCAAATCCTCAGCCCCTCGGATAGCTGTGGGACAGGCAGCATCAGGCAGGCGTTAGCATCACAAGGCGGGCCTCCTGGCTCACACCCCGGCTCCACCAGTTTCTAGCTCTTTACCTTGGATGGATCACTTAACCTCTCCATGTGTCAGCTCCTTACCTGTAAGTGTGAAGAGAATTCAAGGAATGTGAAGCCATCAGAACAGTACCTGGCCCACGGAAAGGCTACAGGAGTGCTCTCTCTAAATAAAGGGCTTCAGCTTTGCCTAGTTCTGAGGGTCTGGGCCCCTGCCATTCCCAGCCAGGGAGCCCAGGGTGGAGGCCCCTGTGACACTGAAGAGGGCCTGCCCTGTGCCTCCCTTCCCCCACGCAGCAGGCACTTTCCAGACTTGGTCATGCTCTCTCCAGCAGGATAAGGGGGGGCGTGGTTCACCTAGTTCCCAAGATGAAGGAACAGGCCCCAAGAGGACACCACCGTGGGTGACAGGGCTGTGACCAGCGGCGCCTAACTGCCTCCAAGACTGGGCCTGGGGCAGGCCCATCTGCTGCCTCTTGGGTCTGGAACTCAGGCTGGAGCCCACCTGGCGGGGGCTCTCTGCCCACCAACCTTCATGGCACAAGCCCCCTCCTCCTGGAGTGTCCCTGCCTGTAGTGTAGCCGGTGGCCGTGAGGCCTGACGGCAGGGCCCATGAAGGGGCTGTGGACACCTGCCTGGCAACAAGGCCAACCCTCTTCTCTTGAGCTGGTTTATGCTCGAGCTCAGCTATTGCATCGCGTGCCTCCGTCTGAGAGGCGGGGAGATTGAGACCAGCTGCCGCCGCCTGGATTCTCCCAGAGCTCGCCCGGTGACACCCTGCTCAGGTCGTCACACCATTCTGGTAGGAGTCTCTCCCAGCGGCGACGTTGCAGGTTTGTGGGCTGGACTGGGGCCAATGGTGGGCAGGGAGCAAGGGGGGCAGGAGGGTGGCGGGGGGAGAGCTTGGCGCCTCTCCAGCAAGGAATCGCAGGAGAACACGGCTGCTTGCCTGTGACGGACTCACCAGCCTGCCCAGTACAAAGCTGGCTTCTCCATCTTTCTCCTCTCCGCTGGCCCCTTTCATCTCCCATTCCTCTTTGCCTTGCTCTGGGGAGCCTGAGCCCCTTGTTCTGGAGAGAGGGCACCAGAGACACTTCTGTGGCTCCCAAGCTAATGGGCAGGCCCATGTCTTTAAAACAAGGAGGACCGAGAGGGCCAGGCCCCCAGGATGGAGGGCTGAGAGCTGGAAGGGACTACGGAGAGCCAGCCCTATTTAACACAGAGGGGAAAAGGAGAGCCCCAAGGCCGGGATAGAGGAGGCCCTGGCCAGGTCCCAACAGCAAGTTAGAAGCAGAGCTGGGCTGAACCTGGTGTTTTCACACTCTTCCCACCACCTCCAGATAGGGGTTCCTCCAAAAGCAGCCAGGCTGGCAGGGGCCTGTCCTCGGGGTGGGCGGGTAGCAACAGAGAGGGTGCTTTCTTCTTCCCCACGTCTTGCCTGGTCCTAGGACCCAGCACCATGCCGTCCTCACCCTTCTTGGCCATCTCATTTTTGGCCCAAGAGGCTGTTGTATATCTGGCCGACCTGGAATCCATGCTGACTCATGGTCCCCCTGTGGACGCAACTGTGGAAGAAGGTCAGTTGGTGGGCCTGGGTATGCAGGCCCAGGGAGAAGCCCCACCTTCTCTTTGGCCCCGGGGGCCTTCTCTCCCCCATCAGGTCTCTCCTCATCTGTGAGGATCCCCATTGCCCCAGACCTGACCTGGCTCTGCATGGGAGACTTGGGCTGCTGGCTTCCCCACTCTGGGACTCAGTTTCCCCCAGGACCTCTTTAAATTTCTTCCTTGTCTTTGCCCTGCCCAACTCCTAGCTGGCTTTAGGCTCTGATCTGGAGCCTGCTCTGATGGTCCTTGGGGAGAGGGAAGATAGCGCCGGCTGGGAACAGCTACCCCTGGGGCAACCCTAGGAACACTCTACCCCCAATCTCTTGCTCCTGGTTGGGTCCACCTCCACCTCCTGCGTGCTTTCTTGGGGTCCACCCGAGGGAAGGACGGTGCACATGGGCCTTCAGGCCCTGGAGAGAACACACAAACTCTTTGTCTCTGGTCTCAGGTACCTTCTAAGCCCCCAGAGTTACCCACTAGGTACAGGGAGCCTTGGGGGTTGGTACTAGGGGTGGTGGGCAGCACTCAACCTGCGGGAGATGAACCTTGCCTCCTCTCAGTGCAGTCTTGTCCCCAGCCCCGGGGGTCCTGGGCTCAGGCACAAGATTACTGTGGGACTCTCTTCTGAGCTTTGCCCCTCTGTGGCCTCCCCATTTGCTCCTCTCTGGGCCCCACACAGATGTGATGGTCAGGTCCTTGGCGGCCTCCTCTAACTCCCCAGCCCACAGATGGACCCGACCCCACACCTGGGTGTCTGCCCAGGGAGCACCTGGAGGAAGTCAGTGTGTGCTGGGTCCCTCTCTTTCAGGTGACTCTTTGGCCACCCCTTCTCCCGACTCCAAAAGCAGGGCTGGCACTAAGTGGCCCTGAGGTCCACGGTGCAGAAAGGCTGAGGCGGAGGAGGGCATCACCATTTACTGCAGGATGGGCCCAGCAGGTGCTGAGGGAAGCCTGACACTCCATCCCAGGCTAAGCATGTAAGCTGGATCCCTCCAGGCCTCCATCGCCCCCATCCCCCGTGCCTAGAAGCATTGGCCCTCTGGTGGGAGGTGGGTGGTGGGTCACCTCATGCAGCAGGCCTGGGGCTCAGACCCTGGCCCAGTGGCTGCAGAACCCCAGGTGGAGGCAGCAGAGCTGGCCCCAGCCACGCCACCCTCGGCCTCAAGGTCCAGGCCCTCGTAGATGGTGGGGAGTGAGGTGCGCTGGCTGAGCCGCCGGCGCAGGCCGACCAGCAGGGGCTGGGGCAAGGAGGCCACGTCCACGTTGTTGCCCAGGTCCACCCAGGCCAGCGCGGGGAACTTGGCAGAGTCCTTGATGGCCTCGGTGAGCTCGCGCGCAGTGGCCCTGGTCAGCCTGTTGCCGTTGAGCAGGAGCTGGGTGAGGTGGGGCAGTGACCAGAGGCTGGGCAGCAGCAGGCGCAAGAGCTCATCGCTCAGCCCCGTGAAGCTCAGGTCCAGCACCGTAAGCCTGGCTCCCTGGCTTCGCAGGTAGCGGGTAATGTGTTGCACGTCCCGTGCGGAGAGTGGGATCCCCGAGAGGTTCACGGTCTCCCCCGCCAGCTGAGTCATCTGGAGACTGCTCTTGAGGCTGTGGGAAGGTGGCAGGCAAGGATGGATTGAGCAAGGGTCCACGGCCCAGGCAAGTCCCCACTGGCTGCAGAGAGCGACCCGTCGGGGCAGCCCACCAGGTGGTAGGGGGACTGGGCCCTGCAGTCAGGCCTCACTGGGGTCCAACAGCTACTTCCTACATGGGTGGTCATGGGCAATTCTTGGAACCTCTCTGAGCCTCAGTTTCTCCTTTGGTGAAAAGGGGACCTGGCTGTTGTGAGGAATAAACATCCAGATGTTAAGCTTCCCTAATCCGTTATTATTACAAAAACCTACTGCGTGCCTGGGTCGCCACATCTGTTATATCTAGAGTAAGAACGATGATCCCATTCTGCAGAGGGGCGAATGACGCTCAGAGAGGTGACGGGACTCTTCCATGGTCACATACCACTAAGAGGGAAGCCAAGTCTTCAAAATGAGGGGCTCTGACTCCGGAGCCCACACCTTTTTTCCCACGCCTCCTCCAAGATCGATCCTTTGTGGGTAAAGATAGATGTTCCTATGAGGGTGACAGGCTATCAGGCTAGTCCCCCCGGCTTTGGAGACTAGAGGACAGGTCCAGAGTAGCAAGAGAGGAGGTGTTGGTAGGTGAAGGGCCCCCGTGTTCTAAGCTGGAAAGGAAGTTTAGAGACCGAGAAGAGTCCCACACCACCCCCTGGGTCTCTCTTGTCATGTGAATATGGCCTACTATGCAGGGAGGCAGTGGGACCAACTCCAGTGCCCTCAGTCAGCATGGCAGGGAACAACCGCATGGGCTCTGGGCTCGTCATGAGCCATCAGGCTCGAAGGATGAGGAAGCAAGCAAGGGAGAGCACTGGGACTGCGGTTCTGGGTCCCTGGACCTGGGTGTCTGCAGCCAGTCCTTAGGCTGCATCTGGCCATGGAGCTGTGGATGGAGTGACTGGGAGGGGGACCCACAGCAGAGCAAGCTCTCAGGATGGCTATGGAAGCCTTCACTTCCGGCAGCCTGGCAAAGGCTTTTCAAAGAGCTGTAGGTAAATCAGGGTCAGGGGTGGTCTTGGGCAAGCCACCTTGCCTCTCCCAACCTCAGTTTCCTTTCCTGTGAAATTGGCATCATGAGCCAGAATCTGTCCCCCTCGCAGCCTGTTGAGAGGATCCAGCGGATGTCTGCTGAGATCACCTTGGCCCTGGGGTCGGGGCCAGGCCCTATGACAGGCTAGGGACTCAGGGGCAAGTGAACGGCAGGAGGCAGGTCACACAGAGGGTTGCAGCTAGACTTGGGAAACATTCCAGAGCTTCGATGTGGACAAGAGTGAGGGGCTCACTGGGGACGGGCTCAGGGCCCAGCTGCCTGCTGAGCTGCCTCGCCATGTTGGCCTAGAAAGGGACGCTAAGGGGCCACAAGGTAGGGCTGTGGCTAGGCTCCCTTACCAGCTCTGAGTCTTCCTCCGGGGCAGGCTGGACCCCCGCTGCCGCTTGGAGTGAGGGGTGAGGTGGTAGATGAGCTGGCGGCAGATCTTATCTGAGGACTTCCAGAGCTCATAGTCCTGTCGGGGGGCAGTGTTGTCAGGGTGAGGCTGAGCCCCATCCCTCCCCCGTCATGGGCCTTGGGGATCCAAGTGTGTGCCCCAGCACATGACTCATCATGGATCACTGAGCTGCCCACTAGCCTCCCCCGCCCACCCCCCACCCTGGCTGTAGCCTGGCTCAGAGCCAGGGGAGGCTGCCCGCTGGTAACTGGACAGGCTGGTCTGAGGCCCGCAGTGCCCGGCGGGAGGAAGCCCAGACAATGGGCCCTTGTTCCCTGTCCTCAGGCCCAAGGCCAGTGTCTCGGGCTATCAGCCGGCTCCCTGCCCACCCTCAGCGCTCCCCGGGGGACTCGCCACCAGGGGAGGCAGGCCTGGGCCCCTCCAGGGAGCCCTGCTCCACTGACGCCACCCTCAGGGAATGGGAACCAGCCAGGTCAGCATGCTCTTCTTCCTCTCACTCTCCAAGCCTGCCTGTGGGGCCTGGGTCTGGGCTGCCAGCACTGGGAGGGTTCATGGTTCCGGTACCACCACTTGGATCTCTCCCGGGCCAAGGTGGGCCCTCGTAGAGACCTAGCTCGGAGGACAAACAGGGATGCTCTGCTTTTCGTGGAGCTGGCACTGAGCACACTCCGCCATCCAGCACATTCTTTATCCCGTTCCTCTGTCAATAGTGCGTACGCACAGTAGCAGCAAGCCCTGCCCGTCGCCATGTGGCTCTTGGCTAGCCTCAGAACCCCTGGGGACCACTGCGTATAGATGCAGAGGTCTGGAGCTGGCTGCGCCCATAGCGGGCACCCTTGTTTCACACAGAGACTCACTGTGACTGAGGGGTGGTGGCTGTGTCAGGGGCACAGCATGGGAAGGATGCTCATGGGAAGGATGTTGCCAGGTGCCCCCAGAGCGGGGTTTGGAGTGAATGTGGTGGTTTGGGAGAAGGGGAATGGAGGCCCCAGGTGTATCCATACAGGATGGGGACATGTGGACGGGGGTTCCAGCCCAAGGGGGATCTTTTCTGGCCCCAGGAGCTCAAAAGCTGGGAGTTTGTATCCATCAGCAGATTTATCAGAACATTCTATGTCCCAGTGTCCCTGTGTGGTGTTCTGGGTCCCAGGTCCTGGAGCCCAGGAAGCAGGTCTACCCAACATATGACTTTTGGAGAGTAGGAAAGTACAGCTCACGTGTGTTCCTAGTACACTGAACCTGGCCGTAGGTCCCAGTGAGGGACATTAACCGACTTAAGGCCTTGAAGCAAGCCAGATGAGGACGAGGCTCCTAGCCCCCAGCCCTGTGCGCTCCTGGTCCCTGTTAGCTGCGTTGCCCAGTCTGAGGTCCGTGTCTACAGGCCTCACCGTTTTGGGGCACTGCAGGTCCCGGGCCAGGTTCACAAGCAGGTCATGGGAGATGGGGTCCACCAGATTGAGGAAGGCCACATTCCTGTAGAGGATGTCGGTGAGGAGGGTCCCCTCGAGGCCCAGGTCCTGTGAGTGGTGAGGAGAGTTGAGTGAGCGGAGTCAGGCTCTCCCTTCTCCAGGCCCCCCTCCAAGCCAGCCCCTCACATCTGTTCCCCTCTCTCAGGCTCCCTCCTTGATGCTTGCTGGAGTCTCTTCCCAGGCGGCAGTGGGCCTGCTGTCCAGGGGCAGTGGGGACCCCTTGGAAGAGGAAAGTGTCAGTGCATCGGGCCCTTCAGGGAGGTGCTAACGAGGTTCTAAAACCCTTAGACTGTTTTCCCTGGAGGGGAAACATGGTACTGTGACACCTGCCACCTCTGGGGTTGGGCTTATCTGGAGGGCTCTTTGGGGGCTTCTCTGATAACCCCCCAGTGCCGCTGTCCTCCAGCATTCCTTCCGGACCCTTTGCCTCTCTTCCACCTATTCCCAAGCTCTCCGAGTTCTGGCTGCAATCTGTTTGCTGACAGGTGCAGGGCCCTTTGTGGGGGACGGACGTCTCTCTCCGTTCAGATGTCCGAAAGGCAGCTCGGACTGGGCGTGTTCACCTCCTGCCTTGAAGCTGGCCTTGCCTCCTGTGCCCCCGCTCAGTAAAGGGCATCACCATCCCCACCATCCCAGCACTCAGGCAGGAGCCCAGAACCACCCTGCACTCTTCCGTCACCCTTCTCTGCCCAGCTCTCTCTCCCTACTGCTCAAGGAGCTTCAGGCCTTTCTCCCTAGCAGCCTCCTCCAGGGCCTGTTGCCTCCTAACAGCCACCTACTTCCAACCCTTGGGCTGCCAGAGCCAGCTCCAGGAAACACATACCTAAGCTCGACCCTTAACCCCTTTGGTGGAGACCAAATGCTCTCGTATAACACTAGAGACTCAGGCGCAGCCTGGCCTTCCCACCCTCCCCAGCCCCCCAGTCTCTTTCTCTGGCCTCCATGTCTCCTACCCCTCACAGAGACATCACCACTGGGCCTCGGGCCTGACCTAGCCTCCCTGCCTTCAGTCCTTCAGATCTCCCATAGGCCTGGTCTGGCACTGAACACCCTTTTAGAGTATATTCTGACAAGCTGATGGGACAGGTGCAGCCAGGAGGGGCCTCCAGACCCCTGGGTCCTCCCCAAGCCAGAGAGTGAGACCCTCTGTGCATAAGCCCCCGATGCACAGGAAGATAGGCCAGGTAGAAGGCCCAAGGACTATAACTGCAAAGTCCCCACGGTTTGTGGGGCTGGATAGCCCCCTCTCTGGATGGGAAGCCTGACCTCTGAGACATGAGGGGGCAACATAGCTGGTTTCCCGGCTTTAAAAAAATGTTCTGCTGGCGCCTTGGGCTCCAGATACCGACAAAGATCTGTACCTCTGGATGGTCTAGCTGGTTGGGTGCTGCTTTGCTGTTTTCATTTTAAACACCATTCAAGTTACAAATGCCGGCTAGGGAAGATCTAGAAGAGAGGGCTAGCTGGTGAGCCCAAGCTGACCCATACAGGGCCCCAGTTGCACAGCCAGCCTTCTGCTGGTCTGGACAGCTCCTCTTAAAGGGCCAGCCCCACCTTTCCAGCCCAGTGAGCCCCACCTTTCCAGCCCAGTGAAACTCAGTGCATCAGGGGGTGGGGCTGGGAGACTAGAGGTTGGGCTCTGGCCTCAGCTGCCCCCTAATTTTCTTTCTTTTTTTTTTTAAATTTATTTATTTATTTTTAATTTTTTAATTTTTTGCCCCCTAATTTTCTTGGTGGCCATAGGCTTGCCACTGTTCTCCAAGCCTCAGTTTCCCTTCTCTAATCATCTACCTGCAGGCCAAACACCTGCATGGCTGATTTCAGATTCCAGGACGGGGCATGTTGGGGCAGCAGCTGCTGTGGAGGGTGGGGACATGGCCAGAGAGGAAAGTGGCTTGCCCAGTGTTGATGCTGGGACCAGAACCCAGGTCTCCTAGGGCACCCCAGGCTGGCTCAGGTACCCGGTGTGTGTGCGACCAGAGGTGCACTCCCCCAACCCCACCCAAGTCCAGATGTGCTGTTGTGATGTACAGATGCCGGTTTATGTACTCAATGGGCGTGATCTGCCTATCAGGAGGACGGGTGGTGTGAATTGTCGCTGCGTAATGTCACGGCGAGGTGGCACCGGCTGACCAGCTGGGCTGTCACTTTCTGGGGGTCCTCTCTCCAGGGTGCTGTGCAGTGAGTGCCTCCCTTCACCCTGGAGGAGCCAGGAGCTGTCCTCTTCCCCTTGCCCCTCAGTACAAGACGTCGTCCCCCTCCCTCCACTCCCTTGCCGCTCCTCCCAGCCCTACTCTTCTCCTGCCAAGGCCTGAATCTGGGTTCTTAGCTCCAGGCTTGGGGCTCCCTCAACACACACAACTGACCTCTCCAACCCCGGAGAGGTGGACTGCAGTCACGATCTCCGTCTCCACACTCACAGCCCCCAGCCCACCCGCGCAGCCGCGCGGCCTCCACCCCAGCCCATTGCTTTCCGTGCCTCGCCCTCTCGCCCAGACAAGACCCTTCAGCCGGTCGCACTCTTCCCTTCGGAACCCTCCCGGCCCGCGCACGCAGTCTGGGGCCAGCCCTGTCTCCCGCGCCCCGGGCCAGCTACGCAGCACCTCCCGGCCCCTTCCAGGCCCGCAGCCCGCGGCTCCTGGCCCCTCCCCGGCCTCCAGCCCCGGGTCGGCCCGCTCCTTCTCTCGCCTGGCGCAGGAGGCGCAGTAGCTGCCGGGCGCGCTCGGGCCGGCGCTCACGGAGCATGGACTGGATCTCGCGGAGCCAGCGCACCCGGCGCTCAAAGGGCGCGGGCCCGCACCCCGCCGCCGCCCCGGCTTCTGAGCCCGCCTCGGGTCTGGTCCGCCGGCCCAGCCGCGCCCCCATGGCCGCAGAGCTGCCGGCGCGGAGCTGGAGGGAGTCCCAGCCGTCTGCGTACCGCCCCCGGCCCCGCCCCGCCCCGGCCGGGGCTGCAGCGGGTGGGGAGCTCGGGATCTGGTGGTGCGCGCCCGGGCGGGGCCGCAGCAGTGGAAGGGAGGGGGGCTTCCTGCTGGGCGCCCCCGCCCGGGAGCTCCCAAGCACTCGGTTCGGGAGGTCTCGCTGGAGCCCGCGCTGGAATGGGCGCCGGAGCTATGTGGCCAGAGCCCGGAGCGTTTGGGGGAGGCGCTGAGCCGGGGCCGGACGAGGTGGCGCTTGGCCATGGCCTCCGTGCTGACTGTGGAGCAGTCGCTTTGGTGGTGCAAAGAGCACTGGACTCGGAGTCAGGGCGGGATTCCGTTGCCAGCCTTAGGCAGTGCCATCACCTGTCTTCAGGAATTTCCCTGGCAGTGGGCGATTGTAGTAACTGACCTGTCCACCAGCATAGATGTTCCTGCTTGACAAATATTTACTACCCCTCCCTGCCTGGCTGGGGGCAACCCTGGGCAGGCTAGGTGATGCGGGCTCCCTGTGACCCAGGCCTGGGAGACTGGGGGAATGAAGAGTGCTGGTTAGCCCGAAGGGCTAACTCTGGGCGGGCTGGCAGCGGGTCAGTTGCACCTGCCCCAGGCTTCAGTCTCCCAGCTTGACAGGGGTGCAGAGGCAGTGTGAGGAGGGGGGGGGTCCTGGCTCCTCCAGGGATCATGTTTGAGCTAGGGACCTACCCAGCTCTAGGGGCCTTCTTGGGGGCCTACTCTCTGGCCCCCCAATTCTGGGCCCTCACATTCCCTGGGTAGGGGACATTTGGGGCTCCAGACCCCCAAATCCCACAGCAAAGAGGGTGTGTCCAGCCCAAGAGGACAGGTGCAGGAGGGGTGAGCACAGACAGGGTATGTGGGGAGTGAGGGGTGGCCATCTGAGGGCACATGGTAAGTGAGGGCAAACTCAGTTCCTCTTTTGGGTTAAGTATTGCCGTCCAGGAGCGTGTCTGGGGACAAGGTGCCAGGTTCTGTGGTTCCCTGGGGCTGAGCCCCTGGTACAAGACAGAGGACAGCTTAGTGTCCTTGTCACTTGACCGTCCACTGAACCCTGACCCCTTTTGTTGCTTGTTTGGATGCCCGTGTTGGGAATGCTCCTGGGAGCTTTCTATCCTGAGCCCCCTTCTCCCCTGCCATCTGCCAGCTGGACCCAGCAGCCTCCCCTACCCCACTCTGTAGTCAGCATTGTCCTGGGGCCACCTTGGCACCACAGGTTTCCTTCCTGGCAAACCTGCATGCCTGCTTGGCCTGCCTTCCTCCAGGGCCCAGGCGCTGTTGCTGACCTGATGTGGTGTTGACGGGACCAGAGACTTAAGCAGCAGCCACTTGCCCCAGGGACCTCTGAGACCCCGGTCCAGAGCTGGCAGCCTGGTAAGAAACCCCTCCCTTTCCTCTACATCCTCAGGGCTGGACCCAGAGCTGGGATGTCTCCCAAATCCTGACCACATCCTTCCAGAGGCCGAGCCAGGCCTGGACATTGTCCCCTCAAACATGAGAAAGCTGAGGTGGGGGTGTGGGGGTGGGGGGTGTGGGGAGGGAGGGGGCAACCCAGCCAGTGGCAGGCGGGGGTGCTCAGAGTTGGAGTCCCGTGGAAAGCAGAGAACTGCCCCCAGCCCCACCTCTGAGGTCCCACCCCACTCTCTGTGTTCTTGGCTGAGAGATTCCTGGAGGACATTTTCCCAGAAAAAGAGGGAGGTGGCGTCTGGGCCTGGATCCCTGGATGGGCCTCCTTCTGCCTCCTTTGGGGGTGGTTAGGTTGAGTTGGCTCTTAGGGAGTGTTTCTGGACGAAACTGATTTGGGCAGGAGGCCCCCGAGACAGAGCTGTGCCCTCAGGCGTGAGGGGGGTGCAGCATCTCCCCTTACTAGTCTCCATGTATATTTAAGTAAAGGCCTCTCTCCCTGGAATTGCCTTACTCAGTAGGTCTCTGTTTGTGGAGACCCCACTGGGTGGGTGGGTTAGGGATGGGGGGTGGGTGTGTGCTCTGATCACCCTCCCAGCCACTGGGGCTGATATGGAGGTCCCTGGGGCAACCAGTGAGGCATGCAGTTGGGGAGCCAGACACTCAGATGGGAGGGACACAGCCGGACCCCAGGCCTTCCTGGGGGCATCCTGGGCCCCCAAGTGGGGCCTGCGTGGAGACAAGGAGCCCACCAGTCACATCTTTGGCTTCCCGCACCCTTGCCCCCCACCCCACGTGATGGCCCAGCTGGAGTAACAGGGAGCCACGGTCCTGATGATCTGGCAGAAGGGGAGAAGGGATGTGGCTGGAACTGGACCTGCCTCAGGCTTTGGGCCTCTCCTCCACCTGCTCAGCGGGAGAGTCCAAGCCCTGGTACCTGCAAGTTTATGGTACCTCAGCAAGTAGCCAGGTGACAACAAGCCTTCTGGCAGCAATGCCAAAGAAGGATGAAGGATGGTTTGGGAACTCACTAGGAAGAAAGAAGCAGACAAACCCTCGATGGAAACAGTTTCTCTTGGAGCTGGCTCTATAGGGATGTGCTGTAAGCCTTTGAGGGGTCAGGAATCCCCCTGGTGGAGGGAGGGGGACAAAGGCAGAGGCTCAGGACTGATCGGAATCCTCTGTACCTGTCCTTTTTAGAGTATACAAACATAGGCAAAGTAGGTGGCTGTTCCTAGTTTTCTGTGGCTGTTGGAACAAATGATCACATACTTGGTGGCCTAAAGCAACAAACATATTCCCTCACAGTTCTGGAGACTAGAAGTTGGAAATTAAGGGGTTGGCAGGGGCTGCAGTGCCCCTGAGGGCTCTAGGGAAGAATCTTCCTTTGCTTTTTCTTAGCTTCTGGCAGTGACTGGCATCCTTGGCATTCCTTGTTGTCCATCTCCATCACTGCCACCTGGGACTCTGTTGTCACCTGTTATCTTACCTGTGCCTGTATGTCTCTCCTAAAATGGACTTCCTTATTTATTTATTTTTTAAGATTTATTCATTTAGGGTCGACTGGGTGGCTCAGTCAGTTAAGCTCCTTCAGCTTAGCTGCCTTTGGCTAAGGTCATGATCCCAGGGTCCTGGGATTGAACCCCGAATCAGGCTCCCTGCTCAGCGGGGATCCTGCGTCTCCCTCTCCTGCTCCCCCTGCTTGTGCTCTCTCTCTCTCTCAAATAAATAAATAAATCTCTCTCTCTCTTATTTTATTTTATTTTTTATTTTTTTAAAAGATTTTATTTACTTATTTGAGAGAGAGAGAGAGAATGAGAGAGAGAAAGCATGAGTAGAGAAAGGTCAGCAGGAGAAGCAGACTTCCTGTTGAGCAGGGAGTCCGATGAGGGACTTGATCCCGGGACCCCTGGATCATGACCTGAGCCGAAGGCAGTCGCTCAACCAACTGAGCCACCCAGGTGCCCCCCCCCCCTTTTAAAATATTTTATTTATTTATTTATTTGAGAGAGAGTGAGAGAGAGAGAGAGGAGGGAGACACAGAGGGAGAGGGAGAGAGAGTCTCAAGCAGACTCGCCAGAGCCCAGAGCCCAGCTGGCCTGATCCCACGATCTGGAGCTCACCACCCAGCTAAAACCAGGAGTTGGATGCTTAACCACCTGCACCACCCAGGTGCCCCTCTTCACATGCCCCACCCCTCTTTTTTAAAAGATTTTATTTACTCATTTGAGAGAGAGGGCTACCCGAGCATGAGCAGAAAGGAGCAGGGTGGAGGGTCAGAGGGAGATGATGTAAGAAAGACGATGTTAGGGGCATCTGGGTGGCTTAGTGGTTAAAGCCTCTGCCTTCGGCTCAGGTCATGATCCCAGGGTCCTGGGATAGAGCCTCACATCGGGGTCTCCGCTCAGCAGGGAGCCTGCCTCCTCCTCCTCTCTCTCTCTGCCTGCCTCTCTGCCTACTTGTGATCTGTCTGTCAAATAAATTAAAAAAAAAAAAATCTTAAAAAAAAAAAAGAAAGATGATGTTAGGGTTCAGAGCCAACAGCCAAGAAACAATTCTTGAGACATCTTTGGTGCTAAAAGGTGGTGTTATTAAAACACAAGGGTAGGACCCGTGGGTAGAAAGAGCTGTACCGGGGTCATGAGGACTGGCCCATTATAGACTTTCAAGTTGGGAGAGGGTTAGGAGGAGCCTGAGCCTAAGTCTTTAAAGAATTTTGGAATCAAGGTTTCCAGGACCTTGAGGGGGGGCTGGCTATTGATGGGAAAAGGTCATTTATTGACCTTAGTTCGAATAGACCCATAGACCCTTCAGAAGTGTATCCGTGGGCCATATGCTTCAGGGATGATTACCAAAACATATCTTGGGGGGTTTAGAGCTAAAGGAATTTTTGAAGAACTTTTGTGCCTTAAAGTAGACTTATAGGATCCTGGTGGTGGGGTTGGGGGGTGGTGAGGGTAGGACTGCTTTTTGCCCTTAGCGAAGTATTAACATTGAGGCAGTTGAGTCCCTAGAGGAATGTCACTCTGCCTGTTTCAAGGACTTGTCAATGGGCTACAGGTTGTAAGGAAATGTAATAATTTTTCTTCTGCCTTTGTTTCCAATATTAGGAGAGGGAGAAGCAGGCTCCCTGCTCAGCAGGGAGCCTGACTTGGGGCTCAATCCCAGGACCCCAGGGTCATGACCTGAGCCGAAGGCAGATGCTTAACCCACTGAGCCACCCAGGTGCCGGCACCCGCCTTTTTTTTTTTTTAAAAGATTTTATTTATTTATTTGACAGACAGAGATCACAAGTAGGCAGAGAGAGAGGAAGGGAAGCAGACTCCCTGTTGAGCAGAGAGCAGATGCGGGGCTCGATCTCAGGACCCTGGGATCATGACCTGAGCCGAAGGCAGAGGCTTTAACCCACTGAGCCACCCAGGTGCACCTCCCCCCCTTTTTAAGTAATCTCTACACCCATCTAGTAATCTCTACACCCATCGTGGGGCTTGCCACTTAACCAAATGAACCACCCAGGCGCCCTATTCTTACAAGAACACTGGTTATCCTATTTAGGGCCCACGCTAACACCACCTCAAAGACTATTTCTAGACAAGGTCACATTCAGACCTCCCAGATGGTAATGAATTTGGGGGGATGCTGTTCTGTTCACTGTGGTAGCTTCCACAAACTTAAGTTTCCTCATCTGTAACACGGGGAAAATAGGATGCCTGACCGACATTTTATTGTAGGATTAGCCACAACAGAGAAAGAGTCCAGCACACAGTGGTGTTTTCACAGATTGATTTTCTATGGCTTTGTACTGAGTCCGCCCAGCCGCCCCACAGCCTTTATTGGCCCACTCAGTGACGACCATTGGGCGCTGTGGATACTGAGGAGCCTAAGATACAGGAAGTCAAACTAACAGCTACCCCACAGGGGTGGGAGCTGTGTTGGGGGCCCTTACAGGAGTTGAGGAAGACACGGAGGACTTCCGCAGGAGGTTGTATTGGGTCCATGGTCAAAGAAGCGAAACTGATACAAAGCGAAGATCAAGCAAAGCTTTATTTCACGCCAAGGATCGAGAATCAAACTGACCGGCCAGGGCCGTCTCTTGCAAAGAGGCGACCCCTCTCGTCTTTACAGACTAGCTTTTAAGGGCAAAGGCCATGTGGTTGGGCCTGGCCACGCACAGGTGACCAATGAGATTGTAACACAGAGAAAGCTGCACAGTCCTGCTAGGTCACACAGAAGTGACCAATTGAACTAGAATTTACCCTGTAGTAGATATTTGAACTAGCCTATCACCTTGGTCAGAATTGGCGCCCAAAGGGCACCCAAAGGGTGGGGCCCATACTCCTTAGTAGCTAGGGAGACAGTATGCGCCCCCCACCGATTGGATACCTCCACCTGGCCTGACCCACCCTTGTATTTGGACTTTGTTACCTGGGACTGGTTTCCGGGACTTGTTTTTAAGTAAGTTCTCTGAGGTGGGTGGTGCGGGCAGGGTCTGGAGGGAGCTGCTCTGGCTAAATAGGTCCTTAGAGTTGCATTGAGGCTGGGGTCTGAAGGAAGAGCGCCAGCTAGAAGTCCCTACGGAGAGCCTGGGATGAACCTCCCAGAGGAAGGGGTGGGGCCCTAGCAAAGCAGGAATCTATCCAGAGGGCAAAGGAGGCTTTGATGGGTTTTTAGGGAGAGAGGAAGTGCTCAGATATGCAGGCTCAGCAGGGGCTATGGCAGGGAAACTGTGTCTGTGGACCCGGAGGAGGAGTTACCAGGGGAGAGGGCCTGGGGTCGGGAGTGGCCCCGGAGGGTAGATGGAAGGCTGCTGGACCACTCCAGTGAGGTTGGGGATGGGTCCTGAGGCTAGGCTGGCTGGGGGGAGGTATGTTCCTTAGCTCAGGTTTAGGCAAGCACGCTGACCTGAGGCATCTGAAACAGCAGCCCGCAAAATGTTGCAAGCAAGACTCAGAGAGTAACTGAGTTCAGCTTGAAGTGATGCAGGAGGCGGAGGAATGAGGTGGCGGGGGTGGGGGCAAGGGATGCAGAGGGCCAACAAGGCGTGCAAGGAAAGTGTTGGGTGGTTTTGGCATTAGGAGTTGATGAAGTTCTAGAACCTAGGTGAGGTTTGGTGGGCTGAGGTCCGGAGCCGACGACCAAGAAAGAATTCTTGAGACATCTTTGGTGCAAAATGGTGGTTTATTAAAGCACGGGGACAGGACCCGTGGGCAGGAAGAGCTGCTGCCCCGGGTTGTGAGGGATGGCAGCTTATGTACCCTGCTGTTGGGGGAAGGTGAGGGGAAGGGAGGTTTCAGTGGAGTTTTCATATGCTAAAGAGGGCCTACAAGGTGCCAGGATGTTCCAGGCCTGCCGGAGGCCTTGCCCTTGCGGCTGGATCAGTGTTGTCTTTAGACCGGCCATTAACATTAAGATAGTTGGGAGACTTTTTGGTGGGGTGTCACAATCCTGCTATCAATCGTCTTTGTTAGTGAGATTTAGGACATTTGTAAGCCAAGGGAGACTCCAGTCTAGCAGGATTGTGAGCTCTGCAAGTTAACTATTTGCTTATTGTTCATGGCAGTCAGGGCTGCCTGAGGGATGCTACACTTCTGGAGGGGAAAGGGTGAAGAGGGGGTGCAAGGCGCCAGCTTTTGCTTTGTCCTCAGCCAGCCTCCTGCTACCTCATCAGAGTAACACGGGTCCACCTACCCCTGGTGGAGGGTCTGGGGTGGGGGCTGGAGAGGCTCCAGTCAGTGACTCCCCATGACGCCTCTCCAGGACCAGATAAGTCCGGCCCTGGGATGGGGGCTGGGGTGGGAGAGATTGAGCCTTGCTCCTCCACCCATTGGAGCTCCCAGACCCACAGATAATTACGAGGTGATACGATAAATGCTACCTGCACAGGGTGCCGTGGGCGGAGAGGGCAGGGCAGCCGGGAGGAGGGGGCACTTTTTGACTCTGAGCCTGAGCCGTTTGTTCATCAGGCAAGGACCTAGGGGACTGCAGGCCTGGGCGTGGGAACCATGCAGGTAGGAGGCGCTAAGCCACCCAACAATTATTTTACTTTATTTTTTAAAAGATTTTATTTATTTATTGGAGAGAGAGAAAGAGAGAGCGAGCGTGAACAGTGGGGGTATGAGCAGGGAGGAGCAGAGGAGAGGGAGAAGCAGACACCCCTCTGAGCAGGGAGTTGGGCTATGGTGGGGCTCGATCCCGGGATTCCAGGATCACAACTTGAGCCAAAGGCAGACACTTAACTGACTGAACCACCTAGGCGCCCCCAATTATTTTAATGATTTCTGCTCCCCAGACAGAAAACTGAGGGCAAGAAGAGACCCTGGGCCTTAGGTGGCAGGGTTGCCTTTGAACCTAGGGACCCGAGAGCACATGCCCTTGGCTGTGCTGCTCTCCTGCCTCTGGGCTTGGCCTACCAGGTGCCAGACTGGCCGAGCTGCCAGACATTCCCACGTATTAACGTGCTGACATCTGCGGAGGCCCACACATTGGCAGGGCTCCAGCCTACATCCCTACATCAAAGGTAGGTGTTGAAATGGTGAATATGCCGATGGGGGCAGGGGGTGTCAGCCAGGCTCTAGGGGCTCTGTCTCCTGGCTACCACTGGGCAACACCAGCCTCTTTACTGAGCTGTCTTCCTTCCATCCCGTCCGTGTGGTCTGTGTGGCTGTGAGAGGCTATGGCCGGGTGGCAACAGGGTCCGGGCTGGCCCCTGGTCTTCTGCTTGTGGCTTCAGTGGGCAGGAAGTGAGGTCAGGCCCACCTACAGCATGCTGACTCTCACAACCGCAGAAGCCTTCCAAGAAGGCAAACTGGGGCTTGACCTTGGGAAGAGCTTGCCGACCAATCACAGTCTTGCCATCTTTAAAGATACTGAGATCCCCGTCAGGGAAGGTATGCAAGCTAACCTTTCTGGGTGTTGGAAATAGGATACCATGGACCAAACATTTAAGACTCTGTGATTTTAAAGTTGACTAAGATGCTGTGATGTTGGGCATCAAAGTCACTCCTGTTCGGCCAGTTTACCCAATGTCTCCTTGGTGTGGATACCAGGGGACACTAAAGGTCTGGGGTGACATCAGGTTTCCTGGCTCCCAGTGGGCCCTGAGATCCTGTCCCAGCAGTTCTGGAGGGACTGGACCTCCCTCCTGGCTCAGGCTCACGGCACGGTGAGGCTTCTGACTGCATTTTGGGAGGTGTTGTCTCTACCTACCAGGGGTGACCCAACCAGCGCCTGAGGCCCACTTGGCACTTCCTGAGGCTCAGGCCCAGCCCCTCCCAGGACCTGACAGCAGGGTGGGGTGTGGCGGAAGCTGCAGTGAGGTTCTACTTTCAGGAAGTGGTTTACAGGGCGTTCCCCTTTCTATGGTCACTTATTGTCCTACCTTGCAGCCTTGAGTAAGTTTCTTTCCCTCCCAGGTTGTGGTTTCCCTTGAGCACCCTTCTTGCCCCACCAATGCCTTGTTTTCGCAGACACAGAGCTGGGGCAAACCCAAGACCGTCAGAACAGAAAGGGCCCTTGGAGGCCACCTTCCTTCCTCATTTCTCAGAGGAGATGGACCAGGTGTCCCGGCCCCGGGGCCCTTCTGTCTGACCAAGGGCCATAGGGCATGCTAGGCTGCTGATGCCTGCACAAGTAGGGGTGATTAGGAGATAAAAGGTGTCAGGATGGTGGGGTGGCACGCCTCATGCTGCCTTGGCAGTTATCCCTGGCTGGAGGCCAGTCTCGCCTAAGAAACTCTTCAAGGAACGAGGACACGGAGAGCCCATCTCAGCAGTCCACAGCCTTCCACACTCCCTTCTTCCCACAGCCGTTATCCTCTGGTCATCCACCAGGGTCTTAATGAGTGAGCTGGGGTTAATGGGTTACCCAGCCCAGGTGATACATTCACCAGCCTTCTGGGCCTCTCAAAGTCCAGACCCATTGGCCTGGCCTTCAGGGTCTGAGCTCAGCCACTTCCCTTATTAGCATTGACACTTCGGGGCTCAGGAAGGGCCCAGGGAGGTCAAGAGTTTCCCTTGTGCCCTCGGTACTCCCAGACTTGCCTCCAGTGCCAGGCTTCAGGTTTCCTCCATCGGGCATGTCCTACCCAACACGATCCCAGCTCTGCCGGATTCCTAAGGCCCCCGTCATGGTGTCTGCCTCTCCTCCAGGGCCCCGGGGGCCTCCTCCTCTCTAGCTGACCATGCTAAGCCTATCTCCAATCCTGCTGGGGGCTCCTTGAGAAAAGCAGCTGGACAGACAAGGCTTAGATGAGGGAATGAATGAAAGGAGGAATTTAAGCCCGGGTGGTGCTAGCGGTGGCCAGTCTGGCGGGCAGCAAGCCATAAGTGGGTCTCAGAGACACAGATAGTCTTGGGCCTGCCAGTCCTGTGGGGGCACCCACCCTATTTTATTTGATGGGCCAGAGCTGGTAGGGGCCTAAGCAGACAACCCCATTCTCCCACCCTTATCCTGAGTCTTCCATCAGCCTTCCTGCTAACCACCCCACAAATTTAGGGGATGAGGAAAGGCTCCCCTGGGTCGTGTGACTCCCTTCAGTCCAAGTGACCAGGGTGTTTGGAGTGACAGCCCCTAGACACTCCACCTGTAGCCCCGAAGATCAGGGGAGAGCATGTCTGGAGGAGCATTTCCTACTACAGAGTCAGGGGGAGAATCTTAGGCTCTTCAACTTGCTGGAGCCTTAGATGCTTGCACTCCCAGCCCCAGTGGTGCAGGTATCTGTTCGCACCCCAACAATGTGTGACCCCTGTCCAGACAGCGTAAGTTGTGGGGAGCCCACCTCCTTCCAGGGGACCTTTGGCCTGACCTGCCTCTGCCTGAAACCTGTTCTCATTCAGCCCCACTGAGGCCTCCCAAGCTCAGGTCTCTCATTCAGTGTTAGGGACCTTACTGGACTCAAAGAAGCCAGCAGCTGACCCAGGTCACACAGCCCCAGGGACAGGACTGGGAGCCAGCCCAGTTCCCACCTGGAAAGGTTCCTGTGCCTTTAAAGCCTCCCTCCACCCAAGCCAGCAGGGAGAGGGAGGGGAGGAGCTGGGTAACAGCTGGGCACCAGGGACTCCCTCTCCTTTCCATGCTGGAGAGCAGCAGGAGGACCAGCCCTGGAGCCAGGTGAGCCTGGAGCTAGGGGCTTCTGAGGGTGTCTCAGGGCTCTGGGACCCAAAGGACAGCTCGTCCTTTCTGAGCTACTGGACATTGTAGGTTGGGGTAGCTCAGGCTTAGGGCCTCCTGGAAGCATCTGGAAGCGTGGGTTCCATTTCCAGCTCTGCCATGTGCTGGCCTCTACCTCTCTAGCCTCAGCTTATGCACCTGAGTCATGGGGGTGAGCTGAACTTCAGGGTGAAGGGGTTGAGGCTGGTGTGAGTGGATCCTACAAAGAGGTTGCACAGGTCTTTGTCTGACTGGCTCTAGGCTAGAGGGCCTCTTCTTTTTTGTCTGGTAAGAGGGATTGAGGCTGCCTGTCCAGGCTTTGTGGCTCACTGTGCCACAGGTGTGGGGTGGGTAGAGGAGGGCTGTGTGGAGCTGCTGGGCTTCTCTCAGGAAGCCTTTGAAGAAGGCACAACACCCCGGAAGTGGACTTTTGGAATTAAGAGGGAGGAATGCAGCACCGAGAAACTGAGGCCCAGGAAGATCTGGAGAGAGGGAGCTGTGATGGGAGCTGGGTCCTCCGGCCATGCTGGGCCCTCCCCGGGCTCTGGTTTGTGACTGTGAGGGGTTGTGGGGCAGGTTCAGTTGTGCAAGGGGTCATTGCACAACTCTAGGGGGCGCCCACCACCTGGTCATTGCGGATGTGTATAGCTGTTTTGACAGGTATCCGTTTTGATGGCTATCATGTACTGGGGAAGGAGCTTTTTCTAATTCTCAACCTTATGCCACCAGGGTGGGTTGTGAGGGAGACAGATCTCCACCTCGGCCTTGGGCAGTGTGGTAGGCTTCCCCTCGAGGGATGTGGGCTGGGATCAGGAAGCCAGGGAGAGCTATATGTTCTCAGGTCTGGGGTCGGGGGTGGGGGTGACTCCGGTGTGGGTTCTGGGCCCACGTGCTGGTCCAGGCGCCCCCCACCACCACCCGGGGCCAGCTGATTTTGCATGAACTGTTTGTGAATGGATCTGGGGTTGTGCCCCAGTTTCACCCCTGGAGCTCGGAGGTTGTGGGGACACAGTCGTCAAGCTAGGTTGGAGGATTAATAGAGAAACTTCAGGCTTCCTCTGAGATTTCCACCAGAAAGCTATTCCACTCAGCCTAGATTCTGTGTGTGTGTGTGTGAGATAAAGTCAGTATCTCTGGTGGGCGAGGCTTGTACCTTCCTGGGGACAGGGAGCTTACTATCTTATGTGCCTCGGACAGGAACTGTGGGGTCTGGAGGAGGCTTTTCGGGCCAGCACCTGCAGCCTTTTCCAGGGTGACATGGTTTCCCCAGACATCACCCCTCAGGTCTCTCTGTCAGTGTATAGGGCTTGGGGTGGTGCTGACAAGAAGAGAATGGGACACACTCAACACGTGAGGAAGGTTCTTTGTTCTGTAAATCATGCCTTTGGGCTTTTTTTTTTTCTTTTTCTTTTTTTTTTTTTTTCATTTCTTTTGAAGATTTTATTTATTTATTTGACAGAGAGAGAGAGAGAGAGATCACAAGTAGGCTGAAAGGCAGGCAGAGAGAGGAGGAAGCAGGCTCCTGGAGCAGAGAGCCCGATGTGGGGCTCGATTCCAGAACCCTGGGATCATGACCTGAGCCAAAGGTGGAGGCTTTAACCCACTGAGCCACCCAGGCGCCCCTTGGGTGTTTTTTTGTTTTTTGTTTTTTTTAGGATTTTATTTATTCATTTGAGAGAGCTCAAGAAAACAGGGCGGCGGGGGGAGGGGCAGAGGGACAAGCACGGGAGCCCAACTCAGGCTCTGTATCCCAGGACCTGAAGATCGTGATCCAAGCCGGTCAGTCCGACGCTTAAACCGAGCGAGCCACCTGGACGCCCCCATCACGCCCTCCTTGGCACAGCCTTTAATGAGACTCCTTTCCTCCTGACTCCCCTTCCTGGAACCTACGGCTGCTGCTAGGCTTCTGTCTGTGCCCCCAGGCAGCTCTCCACCCCCCATCCCACCCCCATCTTGCCCCAGGTCAGGAGTTTCCTGTTGGGATCACCTGTGGGGTTTAGGCCACCCTTTGCCCACTAACACATTTTTTTTTTTTAAAGATTTTATTTATTATTTGACAGAGAGAGACACAGCGAGAGAGCGAACAGAAGCAGGGGGACTGGGAGAGGGAGAAGCAGGCTTCCTGCCGAGCAGGGAGCTGGATGTGGGGCTCCATCCCAGGACCCTGGGATCATGACCTGAGCTGAAGGCAGACACTTAACCGGCTGAGCCACCCAGGCGTGCACACCCCTCCCCCACACACATTCTTCCTACCCTCCTGCTGCCGCAGATACTGCCATGTCTTATGCCTTCCCAGGCGGGCGGAAATTGCTGAGCAGGCTCAGACAAGGGACAGAGCCCCAAGTCTCTCCACTATAGACCCCTCCTAGCTGACTGCCCTGCTATGCAAATCCCCTGACATCCTTGCTGGCATTTAGCCCTCAGGGACGGGGTCATGGGTCTTGGTCCCTGGCTCCTGCCCTGTCCATCTTCTCAGTCATCCTGGTCTGCAGGTAATGTCCAGGGGAAAAGCTTAGTCATGGCGCCCCCATCCTGGGGCCATGGAGGATTGCATTTGCATAGGAATGCATTTTTCTGTGGATTTCATCCCAGGCCTGCTCAAGGGCAGGGGGTGAGAGGACAAGACTTGTTTTGATTGTGTGACCCAGTGTGGGCAGCCATACCCGGTCAGCCTCTGTCTCTCTTCCTGCTTAGCAGCTGGCACAGCCTTGTACGATGGTCATGGATTAAGCATTCCAGATGGAGGCTGGGGGGCTCCCAGGCAGCCTAGATGCACCAGTTGGGGGACCAGGGAAGGAGTCCTGACTCGAGGAGTGGCTCATCCTTATTCTTGGCAAGTGGAAGCCAAAGGGAAATGGGAAGCAGAGTCCAAGTTCCCCTGGGCTGGGCACGACGGATCCGTTCCTGGCTCAAGATCTTGTTGTTGGGCTGGTCAGGGACACAGCACCTTGGGGGCAGGTATGGGCTGACCAGGTGTGTACTGCTGGCAGTGATTTGCAGCAGCTCTGGCCCTCTCTGGGCCCTTTCCCCCTTTCCAGGCTGCTCAGGTGGTTTCTTGGGCCCGAGGCACTAACATTCCTGCGTAGCCAGTGCAACTGGTCTGGACTCGAGGCCTCAGGCTGTGTTCCAGGAAGGCACCCTTGGCATCTGCCTGAGCTGTGTGGTAAGGGCTCTCAGGTCCTGGTTCAAGGCCATCATGTTTGGCCTTGGAGTTCAGATGCTCTGAACAGTGACAGAATGAGCCAGGGGGGTACCCAGCCCAGGGCTTGCTGGCAGGGCACTTGCCAGTGGATTTGCCCTTTGAGGGGTACCAAATCCAAGAGAGCGGGGGACCTTCTGCCTCTGTCACCGCACCTCTCCTTCCCTGCTGGGGCCACACTCCTCACTGACTGCCGTTGTCATGGGGACCCCAAGAGTCCCTGCTGTCACAGCACCTCCTATCTCCCGCCCAGGGCCCTCCCAGGACTGTGTGAACTTTAGTCACTTAGGGACAGGCTGAATCACTGCGCCTCCCTGCTGCCATGACGTCAGACTCTGGGGCTGTCCTCCCTAACAGGCTTGATCTTTTAGAGGACAGTCTATTCTCCACCCTACTCAGACACCTTCAACTGCCCCATGGGGTTGCTGGGCGTCCCCCGGCAAGCCGCTTGCCCCCTCGGGGACTAGGTGAGCAAGAGAGTTCCTTGGCCCTCTCCTGCCCCTTTCCTGCCTCTGCTCCTCCTTGGAGGTACCCTCCCCTAGATCCCAGTCCCAGTCCAGAGGCCCCCTGAGGGGCTCTGCAGGGGCTGCAGGCGTGGCTCTGGGCCACTCCTGGCAGTGGGGGGGGGGGGGGGGGGCAGCCGGAGCTGTGGCCCAGACTTTCCCAGGCAGACAAATCTGGCTGTGTCCCAGCCCAGACCTTCTTCTGAGGAACAGGGAGTTTTTTTTTTTGGGCCCCTGCCAATCCCAGGCCTCAGGTAAGCCCATTAGGGTCATGAGGAGTGGGGTGGGGGTGTGAGGCCAAGTGCTGTGCCTGGCCTCAGTTTCCCCTCCTGAAACCAACTTGGGTAAGAGCCATGCCTCTGGGCTTGGACGTTATTTTAGTAAGTCTTTGAGAAAAATGTGGGGTATGGGAGGATGGTGGGAAACGGAAGCCCAGTCCCCTGCAGGGTGTCTTCCGCAGGGCAGGAGATATCAGCCTGCAGGGCTTGGCTAGGCCTCCCTGTTGTCCTGTCCAGGGAGCAGAGGTTGGGGGTCAGTGCTGTCCACCCCTAACCATACTCCCTGGCAGTTTGAGCCTTGCTGGGTGCCTCCTATCCCTTCGGAAGCCCACTTGAGCCCTTGAGTGGATGGATGGATAGACAGAGATGGACAGACAGAAGAGACTGGAGTATAGACCACAGGAAGTCATGGCTGGACACTACAGAGGCCGGAGGGGAGAAAAGAGGGCCCTGAAGGGGGGTCTTGGCCAATAGCCCCATGGCTGGGAGAAATGAGGCAATGTCCCCAAGGTGCCTAGTGGATGGGCTAGAGGGCCTTCTTGGCAGGTGTGGCTGTGCCCATGCTGGGAAGGCCTCTGCCCTACCCCACCCACCCCCACCACATGTGATGGGGAAGTTCTGTGTTCCTGGCCCAGCTCCTAAGGCCCCTTGGACCTCCAGCACAGCTGTCTCTACCAGAAATCCTTAACCCTGCTCCAGCCCCCCTGGGGTGTGCTCCGAAGCCCATCAGGCCTGCTGGAAGGCAGAGGGCATAGACTGTCCCCGGGACAGTGGCAGGGGGGAGGATCTGTTTGGCACTTTGGAGAGAGCCTTCTGCTGCTTTCTGGAGGACTAAGGAGCAGGTGACACTGACAGTAGGGAGTGTGGGGAGGAGGCTTTGCAGAAGTCCCACCAGAAAGGATTCAGTCAAGGTGAAGAGAAGAGACCAGCTAGAATCCTCCTGGCGCTGTAGGGTAGTGTCTGCTTTGTGGCTGCCCACTGAGCCTGGGAGGGGAAAGCCCTTCTGGATGTCCCTGACGTGGGGTGAGACTCCATTCCTAGACCATTGCTGGGACACCACTTCTGGCCCTGGAGCTTAGGCCCTCGGAACAGAGGCAGAGTGAACCAGAGGAGTCCCAGCCTGGGGTTTGTTGGGAGATACCCCTTGACCCCCGGAGGTAACCGAGATTGCGCCTGTAACCAAAACTGTCCCTCCTTGCGGGGATCACACCCCTTGCCTGCTGCCAACACGCCAGGGACCCAAAAGCTCACTGTTGTCTCTCCCTGCACAACCGGGAAAGGAGCCAACAGGGAAACAGTGAGCAGGAAGCAGACCAGCTTCCTTCTGCCCACAAACCCCCCTCGCTGACTCCCCCTGTCCAGGCCTCCAGGGCATCACTCTGGTAGTCAGTGACAATTACAGCTAATGCTCCCCGAGCACCCCACCCTTTCCAAGTCACTTACCCTCCACAACATCCCCCTGCAGGATGCCTCAGCCATTCGTACTGGACAGGTGGTCAGTGACCTGCCCAGGGCCCCACATCAGAGGAGGGGGCAAGACTCAGATGGGCTGAGCTTGCTCCCCAGCCTGCACGCCCCATCCCCTTGGCCAGGGACACGTGGGCTTCACCACTTTGTCATATGACACTCACACCACTGAACCCGGGCCCCGTTCTGGGTGAACCCTCTCTCGGCTGTGCCTGGAGATCTCCCACAAACGTGAGAGCAGTTGACAGCCTCCTCTTCAACCCTAGAGTTCATTTGGAGGTCGAGGAACCTCACGGAGCTCCCGGGGTGGGGGAATAGACTCGGGGTGTTTCAGGTATGCTATCTCAGTTTTCAGGAAAACCAGGAGGCTACGTGGTTGTGGTGTCTCTCTGGAGCAGATCCTGCGGCCACAGGCACCTGCCGTGTGTGAGGGAGACCCCCGTTATCTCATCAACGGCTTCAGCCAACCCCCGTCCCCACTGCCCCATTTTTGCAGCCACCTCTGCAGGCAAGGCGTGGGGCTCCCATCCCCTGAGAAAGGTAGGTACCTGCCCTGTTGCCCTCAGCTAACGATTACAGGAGGAGACCAGGGGGGTCCTCTCTCTGAACCCCACAGTCTGTGGCAGGACACTCTGGGAGGGCCCATGGATGGTGCCTGGCTCTGGGCTGAGGTGGGGGTCACAGAAGGAATCAGACCAGGCTTGCCCCTCATGGACTTCTACACTTGGCCATGGCTCCCAGTTTGGGGGATAGATGAGGCTGTGTAGAAGCAGGGGCACACGGAATCTGGGGGCTTCCAGAAGAGGGTTCTGTTGGACATGGGGTCCTTACTGGAATGCGGCCTTGAGGATAAGCAGGGAGGTTTGGGAGGGCACAGATGGGGTCAGGAGTTTCTGGTGGAGGGAATGGCATGAGCAAAAGTCTGGGGGCTGGAAGGAGACACAGGGATGTTTCTGAGACTTCATCTTGGGCTGTGCCCTGTGAAGGTGAGGGTCAGGATGTGCCCAGAGGCAGGCCAGTGGTAGGCCCCTGACTCTGTTATCCTCCACCCCCCACCCCCAACAGGGCCTGCAGAGCCATGAAGAGGAAGTATGTGTTTCTGGTCCTGGTGGCCGTGGTGCTCGTGCTCTTCCTCATCATTGGCCTGTGCATTTGGCTGCCCTCAGCCTCCAAGACACACAACCATGTCTACACCAGGGCGGCCGTGGCTGCAGATGCCAAGCATTGCTCGGAGATCGGGAGGTGAGCAGGCAGGGCATGGGAATTCAGGAGGACCACTGCAAGTGGATCTGGCCCAGACCCTCATCCCCCTGAGATGCAGTTTCCCCAACTGTCCCTGAGCTACCTGGACAAGGGGTGACTGATTCACATGGAGCTGCGTGTCCTTTCCTTGGAACTTCTCAGCAGCCTCTGAAGGCGAGAAGGGGAGAAGGGGACACTGACTCCAAGAGCAGGGTGTGGGTTTCCCAGGGCCCAGCTGAGCCCCTTTTTCTCAGACCTAAGAATCTCCATCTCTTTGGATCAACTGTTGTTTTATGCTATTTTCGACCCCTGTCTCACATTATTTACAAAGATCAGTTCCCACTTAGAGACTTAAACAGGAAAAAAAAGTGTTGTCGATAAAAGTAACAATTTTCCCATTTTCTTTCTATTATAAAATGCATGTTCATCTGTTTGCTTGAAAAGGAAGACCATACAAGCCCATTGGCTTGAGAGTTCTATGCAGAACTGGGGGCTCTTCTTCCCTCCTGCTTTGGGCAGGGTGGCCTGACAGGGTGGATGGAGGTGGGTGGCAGGTGCCCGCATCGGGGAGCCCGCAGATGCTCACTGCCCCCATGTGCCCTGGGTAGGGATGTGCTGAGGGAAGGCGGCTCGGCGGTGGACGCTGCCATCGCGGCCCTCCTGTGCGTGGGGCTCATGAACGTCCACAGCATGGGCATCGGGGGCGGCCTGTTCCTCACCATCTACAACAGCACCACACGTGAGTGCCCCCGGGAACGGGGGGGGGGGTGAATGGCAGCCGCTGTCTAGCTCAGGCTGGACTTGGGCTGGGGGCAGGCAGGGCTGGGCGGCCCCTGGGCTCACACTCTTGGGTGAGGAGGGTTGGTGTGGGTCTGGATTACCCTCCTGCTTCTCCTTCCAGGAAAAGTTGAGATCATCAATGCCCGCGAGGTGGCCCCGGGGCTGGCCTTTGACAGCATGTTCAATAGCTCGGAGCAGTCACAGGAAGGTGAGGTGCAAAGTCAGGGTGTGGGTGCAGAGCTGGGCTGAGCTACTGGTGAAGGCATGGGCCTCTAGGGCTGGGGACAGCTCTGGATAGGCTGATGCCCACTGTACCCATCCCTTCCTGGCCCCACAACACCCTCCCGTAATGAACAGTCCAGACCATCATCATGGAGGGAAAAAGAGGTGGAGCTTCAGTTATTTTCGGGTCAGGTCCCTCCAGAGCCACCCAGTATTAGTAAACAGAGAGAATAATTGTTTCAACGGCTAGCACATACCGTGGGTCACTGGGGCCAGCACTTTGCTCAGCCCTTTTCGCCAGTGAGCCTCTTGAATCCTCCCTTGTATGCTTGGGAGTCCAGGGAAGTGCTGTGTTGATTCTCATTTTACAGGTCCAGAGAGGTAGTGCAAACCAACTGAGCTCACACAGCTGGATGGTGCTGAGGCCAAAATTGGACCTGGGCTGTTGAAACCCTGTGTTTTTCAAAGGCATCCAAGTCATTCATTTGTTCGTTCATTTGTGGGGCTAGCTCTCAAGAGACAAGTCTCTTTTTTAACAAAGTCTTATGCGGAGAAGAGGCCCCCAATTTTCCCATGCAGCTGCGGGGAAGCCAGTGGCCACCAGAGGGTGCTGCTTCCAAGGACTCAAACGGGTTGCAGGCTAGGAGGTTGGAAGCAGGAAGTTCTGGCTGTTGGTGTTAACTGGTCCCATCTCCAACTGCAGGTTCTGCTCCTCAGCCCTGGGCGGTGGGCGGGGCCCTGCGGGTAGCCCCGCCCCCTTGGAGTCCTCTCCAACCTACAGAGTCTTTGTTTGAATTCCTATATCCCTTGGGAACCTCTGAATGGGTAGAAAGGAAATTCACTGGAATCTTACAGGCTTAGCACCTTAGGGGCACTTGGAATACATTTATTTAACCAGGACTAGTTGGGCACCTCTTAAAATGTCAGGGGCTGTTCCCCAAGCCAGGGGACAAAGCAAAGGCAACAGGCGAATTCTGAAATCTGTGGCCCAGTCGAGCCAGGATAGCAGAGGCAGGGAAGAGCCGGATGGCATCGATTCACCAAGTACAGCACGCTCGGGGACGGGCTGACTAAGCAAAGACCCAGAGGCTGGATTGGAGTGAGGGGAGCTGTAGGGGTGTCTGGGGCCAAAGCAAGTGGCCCATGTGGGAACCAGCGAGGCTGCACTGGCTGACCCCAGGGTCAGAATGGCTCAGATGGCGTCAGACCTCATGGGTCATTGCGAAGACCCTGCTTCTTGTCGGAGAGAGGGAGCAGTGTCTCTTGGGGTGTTTGTGGGGGTGGATCTGGGGTAGGTCGGACTTAACCCCTTGGGTTGCTGCAGAAGGGTCAGAGAGCGCGCGGCCTGCCCGTGAGGTGACCTGTCAGGAGGTCACCACAATATTGAGGGAGAGAAGATGGTGTTGGGAGGTGGTTGGTACTCAACATACCTGGAGTGGGGAGCCTATGCGTCTGCTGATAGGTTGGGTGTGACACATATGCCAAGTGTCCTGAATGACTGGTGTTCGATCTGCATCCGGAAAGAGGGGGCAGCCCTAGCAGAGAACAGCAAGGCTGTGGGGAATGGGTTTGGGAGATAGTCAGGAATTGCGTTTTGAGCGTGTTAAGTTAGAGATGCCTTTTAGGCATGGGCAGCCGCGTCCTCAGGTCTGCCCATCAGAGGAGCAGGCCAGGCTAGAAAGTAAATGTGGAGTTGTGAGCACATAATGGAACTTCAAGTTCCAGTTCAAGCTCTGATCTGGGGGAGTAGAGAACAGAGACTCTAGGAGAGCCTGGCAGGTGGGATGCACAGGTGACCCAGCAGGAGTGATGGACCAGGTAAGGTGAACTTGAGAGGAGACCTGGGTCTGCCAGTATAGGGGTCAGTGGTGGCTTTGGCGAGCAGGGTGGTGTGAGGCCTGATTGGCCCAAGGTCAGGGAGGCATTTATCTAAGGTGGCAGGAATTACGGGCTGGATGTCAGACCTTCTGAGATGTGCAGACATGCAGATCCTAATATCCTGGCTCTCGTGCCCAGCTTCAGGTTGTTATGAACCTAGACTGCCTAGTCTGGGGGTAGCTGAGATGGCCCTTGTCATTCAGGGGTGGAAACAAGAGGGTGTCTGGGAGTGGGGGCCGTGGCTGTACCTTTCTGCACCAGTATCTAATTTAGGGCATGGTGGGCCGTGGGAGTGGGTGGGGACCAGGGTCTACAGGTGTTTCCAGTGGAACTGTGGGCTCCTCTGAGGGAAACTAAGGCCCAGAGACTGTAAAGGGCAGGGGTTTGGGCTCAGGTCCTGGTTCTGAGACCGTAGAAGGGAGAAAGGTAGAGGTCTTGCCTTGGAACTGGCTCAATGTCAGGGTGGCCCCGGGCTTGCACTGGGAACTTCTGTGGGTTCTGGTGGACCCCTTGAGCCTGTGGGTGAGGAAGCTCAGACTGAGAGATGGCAGGGGTCTGGCTTCCCCACAGTCTTGTGTGCAGCTGTGGCCTGGCACAGGATTTCAAACCTGGTGGCCACCCCCGCAGAGGCAGTCATCTCATCCCTGGACAGCAGAATTCAGCAGAAGGAACCACCTCTCCCTAACCTGTGGCCTCCTTCGCATGTCCCTAACCATCTACACTTTTGCCTGCTGAGTCCAGATAGGACAATGCCATTTCTTTCCGAAACCTCACTGATCCCATTTGGGGACTGTGCCTAGGATGTGGCCTGAGAGAGTATCCCTCCCAGTGTCCCCAGACTAGAGCCACTAACTGTGTGTGTGTGTGTCCCTGTCCCTATGCAGGGGGGCTGTCGGTGGCCGTTCCCGGTGAGATCCGAGGCTATGAACTGGCCCACCAGCGGCACGGGCGGCTGCCCTGGGCTCGCCTCTTCCAGCCCAGCATCCAGCTGGCCCGCAGGGGCTTCCCTGTGGGGAAGGGCTTGGCGGCAGCGCTGGAGAAAAGTCGGGCAGTCATCGAGCAGCGGCCTGCCCTGTGGTATGTCTTGGGGGGGTTTGGCCTGCCCTGGGCCACAGGCTGGGCAGACATGGCCCAAGATTCCCTGCAAGCTGTGAATGACTGGCAGGGTGCTTTCAGGAACCTGTGCTGATGGAGGGCTGAGGTCTAGGATACAGGAACCTTTCCCAATGTGCATGGGATCACATTCTGAGCCTGGTGCCTTCCCAAGCTTGTGTGTCCTGAGTGGCAGGGGCTCTAGGAGGCATGGGCTGGACACCAGAGGATGAAGGTCACACACCCGTGGAAGGGTGCTCGCTGTCTTTTTTTTAAAAGACTTTATTTGGGCGCCTGGGTGGCTCAGTGGGTTAAGCCATTGCCTTCGGCTCAGGTCATGATCTCAGAGTCCTGGGATCGAGTCCCGCATCGGGCTCTCTGCTCAGCGGGGAGCCTGCTTCCCTCTCTCTCTCTCTGCCTGCCTCTCCATCTACTTGTGATTTCTCTCTGTCAAATAAATAAATAAAATCTTTAAAAAAAAAAAAATAAAAGACTTTATTTATTTATTTGGCAGAGAGATCACAGGTAGGCAGAGAGGCAGGCAGAGAGAGGAGGAGGTAGGTTCCCTGCTGAGCAGAGAGCTGATGCGGGGCTTGATCCCAGGACCCTGAGATCATGACCTGAGCCAAAGGCAGAGGCTTATCCCACTGAGCCACCCAGGTGCCCTGCTCACTGTCCTTCGATCTCGTGTGTGATTGGGTGGGAAGTGACTGACTTAATCCAGCCGGCCTGCCAGCCTCACAGGAGCCTCTCTGCCCCAGTGAGGTGTTCTGCCACAATGGGAAAGTGCTGCGGGAAGGGGACAAATTGACCTTGCCACGGTTGGCAGACACGTACGAGACGCTGGCCTTGGAGGGAGCCCAAGCCTTCTACAACGGGAGCCTCACAGCCCAGATTATCAAGGACATTCAGGATGCTGGTGAGTGGGCAACCTCAGCGGCCCTGGGGAAGGAACCCTGAGCCAGAGCTCAGAGGTCTTAGGTCCTCTGGTCCTGCTGTGGCCCAGACTCTAGGCCCTCAGCAGCATCTGGTGGAGGGGTGGGTGTCAAGGAGACGTCTGCACCTAGTGACAGGTCACAAGAATCTACAGATCTTGGTTAAGTCATGACTGAGAGACCAGTGCAGTTCAGAGTTCAGGAGAGAAAAGTTCTCAATGGATAAATGCAGGCCCAGGTAGGAGCTCAGACTGAGGGAGCCTTGACATGCAGGTCTGGGAGGACTTCCCAGAGGTGGTAGTACATGAACTCCAGATGAGGTCGGAGAGAGGAAGAGCATTCCTGGCAGATGGAACAGGCCAAGGCCCAGAGAGGGTGAGCTTTAACTATCCCTGAGGGTCGCAGCAGATGCGGGTGGGCTTGGCGAGAGAGGCCTGGGAGGAGCTGCGAGCAGGGACAGCTTCTGATGGATTTCAGCCAGGCAGCCTGCGCTGCCTCTCCGTCCCCAGTGTGGATTTCTTCATACTGTTCTTTTTATCAGAGACGCAGAAGAGTGTGATTAGCATGCTGACCTTTAGCACTGGGGCAGGAAATTAGCCTGTATGTAAACAACCTGGTCTGTCTGGAGCCCACTTCCTGTAGAATTAAGAGCCTCCTTTGACCCACCCATTAGTCTCCGGCAGAGAGGACTGGGCAGGGGGAGATAGGAGCCGGTATTTTCCACTTAGGGAAGAGGACTCTTGGTGCCAGGGGAAGAGGAGGTAGACCTGGAGGCCGGTGGGGCAAACGGGTGGAGGGCAGCTGGCCTGAGCCTGGCGATGGGGAGGAGGCATCTTTGGGGAGCACAGAGGGACTGGGGGGGTGGGGCTGTGGGGAGGGGGAGGGGCAGGGACCCTCCAGGTGGGCGAGGGCTTTCAGTTGGATGATCTTGTCCTCCCCTCGGATTTGGGGCCCCGTTCCCCATGTCCCCCCACTGAGCTGCTCTTGGCATCAGGGGGCATCATGACCGCCAAGGACCTCAACGACTACCGTGCCAGGCTGATCGAGAACCCCCTGAACATCAGCCTTGGGGACTCCCATCTCTACGTGCCCAGCGCCCCGCTCAGTGGCCCGGTGCTGGCTCTTATTCTCAACATCCTTAAGGGTGAGCTGTCCCACCACGACCCTGTAGGGGGTGGGGGGTGTCAGGGGCTAAGGGAGGAAGAGGAGTGGTTGGGAAGTAAAAACGGTGTGGAGCAGCATCCCGGGCTGGGACCAGCCCCTGCAAGGGCTTAGGGGTGACAGGGTCTGTCTGCCTTGCCAAGTTACCCAGTGCTGGAAGTTCACAGCTAGTGGGTGCGGGGGGGCTGGTCCAGAGGATCTGTCTGACAAATCTAAGTGGTCTTCTGGGACTGGGTAAGACTGGGTCGCCCTTCTAGCTGGACATTTGAGGCCCAGGTCCGGGGGTCCCTTGCCTCATTCCATCCTTCCATTCCTCCAAAGTGTCCACTGGTCATTATTCAACGTTCCCCTTCTCAAGCTGGGCCAAGCAAAGAGATTCAGGGAGGTGTGAGCCTACCCTGGAACACTCAGCTGTCTTGGCCGAGCTGGGGTGTCCCAAGGGCCCTGGGACTGCCGGTGTGTCCCATCTCTGCTCCATCAGGGTACAACTTCTCCCGGGCAAGTGTGGAAACCCCCGAGCAGAAGGGTCTGACTTACCACCGCATTGTGGAGGCCTTCCGGTTCGCCTATGCCAAGAGGACCCTGCTTGGGGACCCGGAGTTTGTCGATGTGATGGCGGTAAGAGGCAGGGGCGGTAAGAGGTCCACGATGGGTGGGGAGGGCCTCTCATGGAGGTGCCACAATGGTTCCCTGGGGCCACCCCAACCTCACACATGCTGAATGAATCCATTTCTACCACCGACTTTGGTGGTGGGCCTACCGTGTGCTGGGATGGACTGGTGACCCCGAGTTCAGCCTTCTGCCACAGGGAGCTTGCAGTGTGACGAGTCGGCAATGAGTAATTAGTGGCCCCTATCCCTGGCCAAGCTCACACCTTGGGGGCTGTACCCTTGGTCTGGAAGCTTTTGGAGTGTTCACTGCTGAGCTGAGGAGTACTTAGGGGCATCGTAACCCTCGAGGGTCATGAGGAGGATGGGGGAGGGGCGGGGGGGTCTGGGTGGCAGAGGCCTCAGCCACCAGCTTATTGGTCACACCCAGCAGCTAACCCTTCCCTGATCCCCACCCAGGCCCTGCACAGCCCGACCCACTCATAGCCAAATACCCCAGTTCCAGGCTGAGCCTTCACTGAGCCTCCCATCATGGTGCCCCTTTACCTACTTGGATCCCCCATTCTGGGGTAGACCTGCAGACCCCCTCACACGGACCTGTGTCTCTCAGCTGCCCCTCTGCTCTCCTGGATCTCTCTTCTTTCCTGAGGACCGTTTCATGCTACTCCCCGTGGCCTTCAGGGACCTGGCGACTCATCCCCCCGAGGCCACTGCATTGCCTCCGTCTCTCTCTGCAGCCCCCGCCCCTGCCGACCTGGCTGAGGCTGGCCCCTCTGCTCCTCCACCTGCCAATTCAGCCTTTCCTGCAGCCCTGCGCTCCCTCCAGCATTCCCATCCTGCCCTTTCTGACAGGTCGTTCTGGAAAGAGGCATCTGCTTGTCGCTGCTGCCTCCCCTTCCTCTGCTTCCACTCAGGGCACACTGGGCCTCTCCATCCCTTTCTCGGGCCCTCTCCCATCAGGCTCTGCCCTCCTCGCTCCACATCCCCCCTGCCAGGACCCCTCACTCCACCCCCCTCAAGAGTCCAGCCTCAGTTTCCCCTCTGGGCCCCCCTCAGCAGCATCTCACACAGTTCAGTTCACCACCTCCTTTCCTCACCTTTTCCTTTTGCCGAGTTGTGGACATTTTGCCCCATCCCCTTCCTCTCTCCATGCTTCCATCCACCCCTTTTTATTGACATGTGTGTGCTCTTTGGGTATCAGATGGTCAGTCCCTGATATTGCACTTTGGGTTGTAGCTTCCGAGACTGAGAGACCTCCATACTGCCTTCGAGAGGACCTGGCCCATTAGACTCCCGTGTTCCCGAGGGTCCCAGGGTTGTTTAGGTCCAGAGCCCATCAGACTCATCCCTCGCAGTTTCTGTTCTGTCCCTCTAGTCTCTGAACCTACAACAGATGTCTGGGGTGTTTTGCTGCTTTTTAAAGCCCAGGGCAGCTGTCCTGCAGAACCATCCCACATCCTGGATTTGACTTTCTGTTTTCTTGGGAGTAGATTCAGACTGAAAATTTTCCCTGTGGGGTGTTGCTGGAAAATTCTGGAGGCATTTTCTTTGCTCGGTCCCCAGGGGCTTTCCTTGCTGGCTCCTGTCTCCTCTCCTCTCCTCTTTGTCCTTACCACCATGGGGATCCTGTTCATGCGCACAGGTTGAAGCAGCGACTGGAGGCTGAGGGCTCCCTGTTTATCCTCAGCCTGGTCTTGCCCATGCACTCCACACACACGGATCCATACCCGTCTGCATGTCTCCAAAATCAAGCTCCTGACAGTCCACCTTCACTGCCTCTTCTGCAGTATCTACCTCCCACCTTCACTGTCCCTTCTGCAGGGTCAGCCTCCACAGTTAAATGGCCTCTCTGCCCCGAAGGCTTTGGGGCCATTGGTTCTCTCCCATCCGCACCACCCCCGTCTCTCACTTGGTTGATGCCATAGCCTCCCAGTTGGGTTCTACACTACACCCCCACACAGCTGCCAGAGGGATCCTGTGAACTGCTGGTGTGCTCCTTCCTCTGTCCCAGGCCCGGGTGGCTCAAAGCAAAAGCCAGACTCCTTATAGGGCCTCTGAAGACTTATTGGGATAACCACCAGCTAATGTCTCCTACCACCTCTCTCTTGGACCCTATTCACCCTTTGCCTGTCACTCACAGGCCTGCCTCAGGGCCTTTGCATTTACCACCAGGCCTCATTCAGGCCTCTTTTCAGACATCACCTCCTCTGAGAAGCCCTCCCTGACAATTCCGCTCCCATCTGGTCCTTCTCTATCCCCTTTACCTGGCTTGTTCTCTCCAGCATGTCCCTGCCTCCCTTTATCATCCCTGCCAGAAAGGCAGGGACCCATATATGTCTTCCCTGTTGATCAGGCATGTAGTACAAGCTCCATGAATGAATGAAAGGTTGAATGCAGCCAGAGTGGGGGCTTGTGGGGTAGACAGACCAATGCTTAGAGTTGCTGGACTGCAGCTGAGGCAGAGCCTGGAAAGGGGATCGGACGGGCTACGTGAGGTTGGGGGTGCAGGAGGGTTGTGGTCAGGGCCATGTTGGGGGCTTCCCAAGAGCTGCTCGCACAAGCCTGTGCCCCCTCCCCATCCTCCCCCCTCACCTCCTCAGGCCAGCTCTGGGGTCTCGGCAGGTGGTCCGCAACATGAGCTCCGAGTTCTTTGCCGCTCAGCTCCGGGCCCGGATCTCTGACAGCACCACTCACCCGACCTCCTACTATGAGCCTGAGTTCTACACGCCTGATGATGGTGGCACGGCCCACCTGTCCGTGGTTGCAGAGGATGGCAGCGCTGTGTCCGCCACCAGCACCATCAACCTCTAGTAGGGCTGCTTGGTGGCCCTGGGTGGGCCAGGGGCTGCTTGTGTCTCCCAGGAGGGAGCTCCATCAACCCCTTTCATGATGGGGAAACTGAGGCCCCACCTTGGTAGAACGCCTGCCCTCAGTCTCCCTGGGCTGGGTAGAGCTTCGGTGGGTGGGTGGCGGCTGGGTGGGGCAGGGACTGGATCTGGCCCAGTTGTCTGATCTGGCTGGTCTGCAGCTTCGGTTCCAAGGTACGCTCAAAGGTCAGCGGGATCATATTCAATGATGAGATGGATGACTTCAGCTCCCCCAACATCACCAACCAGTTTGGGGTGCCCCCTTCCCCAGCCAACTTCATCAAACCAGGTGCGGGGCGGGGAGGGACTTGGGCCAAGAGACGGCTGGTGCCCTGGGCAGGCAGCTGACCAGCATCTCTGTCCCTGCCTGCCCATCTGGTGACTACAGGGAAGCAGCCCCTCTCGTCCATGTGTCCGGCGATCCTCGTGGGCCAGGATGGCCAGGTCCGCATGGTGGTAGGTGCCTCTGGGGGCACGCACATCACTACGGCCACCGCACTGGTACGTGCCATCTACCTGTCCCCTCCAGCCCCTGCCCCTGGGCCACGCTGACCCCATCCCTTTGCCCTCCAGGCCATCATCCATAACCTGTGGTTTGGCTACGATGTAAAACGGGCAGTAGAGGAGCCCCGACTTCACAACCAGCTTCTGCCCAACACAACAACGCTGGAGAGAGGCATTGACCAGGTGGGACAGGGGCCAAGGAAACTGAGTTATAAGGGGGGGGGGGTCATGGGGGGGTCCTAGGAAGGAGGCCCGGATCTCCCGAGTCATCAAAAAGTAGACTACCAGGGGCACCTGGGTGGCTCAGTCGTTAAAGCGTCTGCCTTCAGCTCAGGTCATGATCCTGGAGTCCTGGGATCAAGCCCCACATAGGGCTCCCTGCTTGGTGGGGAGCCTGTTTCTCTCAAAAAAAAAAAAGAAAGAAAAAAAGTAGACTACCAGCCTCTGCCTGGGGCAGATGAACTTTACCTCCACTGCCTGGGCCATCTTGAACCCCTGTGCAGCTTGGGTCAGGCCACCTGCTCCAAGGAGACCCACTAGGCCCAGCTGCCCCCAACTTGTTCTTCCTGGCCTCTGGGTGGAAACGGCACCGTCTTTGTGGTTCGGTGTGGGTCTGTGTGGTTCAGATGGCTTCGCAGGCCCTGCTGAGAACCCTCTATCCCCTCCCCCCAACCCAGGCGGTGACCACAGCCCTGAAGACTCGGCATCACAACACTGAGGACACTTCCAGCTTCATTGGTGTGGTGCAAGCCATTGTCCACACGGCCGGTGGCTGGGCAGCTGCCTCAGACCCCAGGAAAGGCGGGGAGCCTGCTGGCTACTGAGTGCTTGGGGTGGGCAAGGCTTCCTGGCAACCTAGGGATGAGATTCCCCGCTGGGGCCGGAGTGGAACTTGGAGGGATTTGCTTCCCCCTGTGAGTGACAAAGCAGTGCAATAAATGGGGGTCGCAGCGGGAGGCTCTGGGCAGCCTTGCTGGCCCAGCTCCCATCTCGCTGGGCCTCAGTATCCTATGTGTGAATTGGAGCTGTACGGTGAGGAAGGGTGGAGAGGCGGGATTCAGAGGTCATAACCTCTCAGGTGCTGGAGCTAGTCTGAGAACGTACATGAGAGTCCGGCCAGTGGGTGAGTGGAGACGGGACCCACTCAGACCAATCACTGTCCTTCCTCACCTTGAGCCCCAGGACCAGGGGGCCAGGTCATCCCTTTTCTGGCCTGGGCTATGGCACTTCCTAGTATCAACCACCAGGGGGCGCTGAAGCCCTGGCGTTTACTTGGCCAGTGGGCCGCCAAGAGATGCTTATAACCCCGCTACCTCGTCTGCCTGGCGGGTGCCCCGGGGTTCACACTGTGGAGGATACATGGAGGTGAACCCGAGGTCTGAAGAGTGGGATTGGGCAAGAGGCTGGAGCAAAACGTCTTGGTCAGAGCCAGGCCTAGGGGGTTTTCCAAGCACAAACCCAGAATGAAAACCAAGCTGTGATCAGCTCCAGAAAGAAGCCCGGTTCTCAGGGAACAGTGAGCCAGGAGAGGTCCCCAGATCCCAAGGGTTAGGGCTTGGACCTGTGGGCAGCTGGAGAGTGCAGCCCAGAAAGAGGGGCCTAGAGGGGACTAATGAGACACAGCGGCCTGCCTCCTCCCCCAGGCGCCAGCCTCTCCCGCCGTCCCTCAGGGGCTGTTAACTGGATGTGATCTCTGACTGAGGAGCTGTGAGAAGCCGGGGTGGGCAGGAGAGGGTGGGTCACAGCCTGATGGCCACCCATGCCCCTGACCAGGGAGCCTAAGCGGGGACCCCTGAGGGCAGGGGCACAGGGGCCACCCCAAGTCTGGGCTCTCCCTCAGGAGACTGGAAAACTTGGTGTTTCTAAAGTGCCCACGAGGAAATGGAGTTTTGTGTCTGCCAGAGTCTGGGCCCTGAGCCCGGGAGGGTGATACATCCGGGGTCCCCTGGGGACGGGATGGAGGCTTGACTGGTGGGAAGTGCAAGTCTCCTCAGCTTTCATTTTGGCCCTAGAGGAAAGGTCATGGCCCCATTTGGAGGAGAGAAGACTGAGGCCTGAGGGGCTAGTCTCGCTCTGGGTGGAGGTTAACTCCTTGGGTTTCTGCATATGGGCTGAGCACACACAGTTCCCCAGGCCCCGTGGGGCTCCGCTGTGGGCTCCACCAGGTGCAGGGGGACTTGGTTTCCTCTCTTTCCTTCCCATTGTCTCCTGCACAAGGATATCAGGCCTTTCCCAGCTCAGTCTGTCCAGCCATACCTCTAGCCAGGCCTAGCATGACGCTCTTTCCTCTCCTGGGACTCGGCTCCTTCAGTCCCTGCCTCCTGGCCTCAGCCTGATCAGGACGGCTGTGGAGATGGGGGAATGTGCCATTCTTAGCACGCCAGACCCCTCTGTCTGCTGCCCCTGCTTTCCCAGAGGGTGGGCAGGCCCTGGGCCAGCAATGCACATTGTTTCTGGGTTGAGCCATGTCACTGTGGTATGGGAGACAGTGGGGACAGAAGAAGGTGCCCACAGCCCTCCCCCTGCCCCCCCCCCCCCAGACAGCTGTGGAAACAGGCCTGTTGGAGAGACTGCCTGGCTGACCAGGGGCTCGGGTGGGGGCCTGGCAGGCTGTGTGGCTGTGTGGGCGGTTCGTCTGTTGTACTAGGAGGTGTCGAGAGGCCTGGGGTGGGCGATGCTCAGCTGGGGAGGAAGCCAGAGACTATAGGGGGGGTAGTGGGAGCTGTGTGGGAGGGAGTCCAGCCTGGACCCTGCACCCTGTGCTCCCACTGAGCCTGGTCAAGAAGGGCGTCAATGGGTCCCCCCCCACCCAGTTGCCTCCCCATTGGGTAACCCGAGGCCTAGGCAGGGGACCATCCAGACCAGTGTTCCCAGGGAAGGAGGCACAGCCTGCCCAGATGGACACAGGGAAGCGGACACACGGCCAGGGAAGTGCAGTGACCCAGACAGGAGGGCAGCCTCACTCTCAGGAGGCCTATGGTGGTATTCTGACAGCAGGCCCCAGGGGTGGGTGGCCTGGTGGGTAGTGGGCCAGATGTAGGCCCTGTTTACTTTCCTCACACAGAGGTCTTGTAGTCTTGGGTGTTTGATGTGGATCGGGAAGCTGAGCTCACTCCTGGTCACACCAGTTTCCTGGCTAGGCCATGACTGAGCTGGGACTTGAACCCGGATCCTGAGTGACATTGCCTTGGGTCCTGCAATCCCTCTGTCTCTGACCCTCTTCAGCCCCATGTCTGGGCCCCAGACATCCTCAGTGTCCTCTGGCTCTGGGGATGCTGAGGAAATCTTGCTGGGCGCAACCCCACCAAGGAGGTGGGAGGTGGGGTGCCCATGCAGCCCCCTTGTCCCTCTGTGGTGGATCCAGGGGAGGGGACAGGGCAGGTCTGAGTCCTGCTGTCCTGGCTCCCTCGGGGCGGGAGGTGCCAAGTCCCCAAGCACGTGGGGTGGGATAGCCCTGGGCAGGCTGTGGGAATGAGGGAGTTAACGGTGGTGGCTTGCTCCTCTCTGAGAGGAAAACTCCCCATAAACGCCCTGCTCCCTGGCCTCCTGCCAGGGCCAAGAACAGGGGCTGAAAACTGGAAGTTCAGGCAAGCGGCCAGCTCTGCCTCTAGCAGGCGCTTGAGCAGGACAGCAGCCCTGTCGCTGCTGGCGGCTTGTCTGTATGCCCATCGGTCCGCCCAGGGGCCTCCAATCATCTGTAAGCCTGTCTGTCCATCTGTCTGCAATCCTGTCTCTGTCCAGTGTCTCTCTGACCGTCCTTCTCTTCCTAGCCTATGTTCAGCTGTCTAGCCTGTCAATCTGTCTGTCTCTGGCTTCCATCTGTTCATCTGTCCCATCACCCGTGAATCTGTGCATTCGTCCGTCCACCTGAGGCTCCACTCTGAGCCTCAGAGCCATGGCCCAAGGCCGCAGGGTCACGGCCAGCATGGTCCTGCTGGGGTTGGGGCTGGCCCTGGCCATTGTTGTGCCAGCCGTGGTCCTCTCTCGCCGCCACACCAGCTGTGGCCCCCAGGCCTTTAGCCGCGCTGCAGTCGCTGCTGACTCCAAGGTCTGCTCGGACATTGGACGGTGAGTAAGATGTGGGTGGAAGCTGGGTGGTTCTCAGTGGCTGGCCCCTCCTGGAGACTCTGTAACTGGTGGTGAGAGTGCGGAGAAGGTGTGTGTATAAGTGTGTGTGTGTGCATGTGTGTGCACATAGTGGGGGCTGCACAGCTTCCAGCAAGGAAGCAGCCCCAGGACCCTTGAGCAAGAGGCAGGTGTGCACATGAGACAGAAAGGGGTTTGGAGATATTGACAGATGTGGTGTATGAGTCTTTTCCTAGCTCCGGGTCTCAGGAGACCCGGAGAGGGCACCGCCACAGTGTCACCGGTCTGGCCCAGGCTGACCCTGATGACTAGTGCTTGGCCATTTAGAGAAGCCACAGCTGTTCTCCAAAGCTGGGGATTTTTCCCAGAAGCGAGGGCAAGACCTGGCCTGTCAGTGTGCACTCAGTGCTGTCCAGGGCCAGTTTCTCACCTGGGCCCAGGACCTGGGAAACCTGTCCTGGCCAGCACCATGTCCCCCACTGCCTTCCCTTCTGATGTCTGGGCCTGGGGCCCAGCCAGGGACTGCTGGATGTTTGGGGCTAGTGCAAGGTGGGTGTTAGAGAGGGGCCCCAGCTGGTGTTTTCCAGCCCTTTTCCAGGAAGCCCAGCCCATGGAAGGCTTCCTCTGCCCACCGGGGCAGAATAGAGCAGGACACCCCTCCTGGCTCTTGGCCCCCAGCCCAGGCTAGTGAGAAGCCCAAGCAGTCATCCCCCTCCCGGCTGGCTGGGTCTGTTTCCTGGAATAACTGCCTCATGGATCATTGTCAGGATCAGAAGTGCTTTGTAAGCCGAGGGGACAGTCCCGGAGCAAGGGGGAGCGTGGCCAAGTCCTCACCCAGGTGGCATTCCGTACCACCTTTGTTTTGGCTTCCTCGTTCCTGCAAACTTTAACCTTCTGTTTCATTCATTCGCCTCCTCCTTCGTTCCTTCCTCCCTTTGTCCACCTGTCTTTCCCTACCTGGTCCTCTTTCCCCTCCCTCAGGGCTCCTTCAAGGATGAGGGTGGCAGCTCCAGTGGCATGGCCTCCCCAGGGGCCTCCCCTCCCCTCCATGCTCTGGAGAGCATGCAGAGGTGCCGAGCCCACCAGAGCCTAGAGTTGTAAAGAGGCAAACAGGGCCTGGGCTTCAGGCCCCAGAGACCCCTGATGGGGATGTGGCCCCTGGCAGTGGGAGCCACTGCCACCTTTCTCTGTGGGGGGTCTGGGCCCATTGTGTCTCCCGGAGACTTTGTTAGGGGACCTGTATGGCATGTCTTGCTGTGTATGTGAGGGTCAGTGTTGGGGGGATCTCTGCTCGGAGCCCATGATGCCCTCTGCAAGTTTCCTTGGTGAGGAGAGAGGATGTGGTTTCTCCCCCTGTGTTTTGTGTTTGTTGGAAAGCACTCTCCACTTCTTGTTCTTGTTTTAAGAAGCCCGGAGTGGGAGGGAGCCTGGAGCTGGCCCCAGCTGATGTGGAACATGGAACAGGAGACCCTGGCTGGGCTGGGGACCTCCTGGCTTAGATCCCTCCCCTTGAGGGCTCCTGGCCATGCTGCTGCAGGCTCTGAAGGAAGCTGGCGGTCTGAAGCCCCCTCTCCTTCCTCCCCACTGTCCCCCCGCTTTCCCATCGCTGTCCCTTCTCTCCAGCAGGGCCTCCCAGACCCAGTCTTCTCCTCCCCAGCCAGCACCAGGTTGACTCCTTTGGGGTTGGGCCTTCTGCTGCAGCCTCCTGGGGGAGGTTTTTTTTTGTTTTGCTTGTTTTTAGTTTTTGTTTTTTAAGATTTTGACTCCCCACTGAGCGGGGAGCCTGATGTGGGATTTGATCTTGGGACCCCAGGATCATGACCTGAGCCTAAGGCAGACCCTTAACTGACTGAGTCACCTAGGCGTCTCTGGGGGAAGGTTCTTAGGTTGGCATGAGTGAGGACCCAGCACCATGAGGAATGTATAGACCCATGGTGACAACGAGGTCCCTTGCTCTCTAGTTTATCATCTTCCAGCACTAGGTCCCAGCGTGTTAAGCTTGTGTGCAAACTCTGTGTTCTGAGGCTCAGAGTAAGTGCTCGTCTTTTAGGGAGACTGCATGAGCTTCAGGGTAGTGGTGGCTTTTAGGTTTGTGACATGTGTCTGCTGTGGCCACTTGGAAATACCTGCCGTCCCACAGGATCCTCAGTGGAACGATTCACTGCTTTTCCCAGAATCCAGTGGGATTCGTTGCTGAACTTGATTTATAAGGAAACTAGGTCTGTACAGAAGGGAGCTGCCTGGTGTCACAGAGTGAGCAGGCCCAGCTGGGACTGTCCTCTGCTGCCCCTGCAGGGGAGGAAACTGTCCCGAGCTGCTGGAGGGGTGGCGTCCTCCCAGAGCCCTCCATCGCCTATCCTGGATCCAAATGCCTGCCCAGCCTCTAGCAGGCCTGTAAAAGCCAGAGCTTTACTCGTAAAGGGAGTAGTTGTAGAAGACGATGGGTGGGGTGGGGGGGCACCTGGGTGGCTCAGTGGGTTGGGGCCTCTGCTTTCGCCTCAGGTCATGATCTCAGGGTCCTGGGATCGAGCCCCACATCGGGCTCTCTGCTCAGTGGGGAGCCTGCTTCCCTCCTCTCTCTCTGCCTGCCTCTCTGCCTGCTTGTGATCTCTCTCTGTCAAATAAATAAATAAAATCTTAAAAAAAAAAAAAAAAAAGGAAGAAGAAGAAGAGGATGGTGGGGTCCAGAGCGCTCCAGAGCGCTCCAGAACATTGGAGTCTGGGCTGCAAAGATGGGGATGGGATTGGCCCTGAGAGCTGGGTCTTATCAGCTGCTCCAGCCCCATCCAGTGGTCTGGGGGGGTCATGCTCTTAGCACAGAGGAGAGCAGGGACTCTAGCAAGTGGTTGCAACCTTTGAGCCTCAGTTTCCTCACCTGTGAAACGGGACTCATGCCAGCACTTCCCTCATGGGGGTTGGGGGGACGCATGAAGCTTGCCTTGCCAGTAGGAGGTGCTCCCTCGATGTCAGCAGCCTGACCGTTAACTGTTAACATTGGCTTGGACTGGAGTATGGGTCAGCATCTCAGGACCCCGAGTTAGGGCCTGGAGTCAGAGCAGGGAGCCTATGGTGGGGAAGGCTCATAGGGGTTAGGGTGTGACCCCACCCCTTCCTTCCGCCCCAGCTCCTATGACCCTCGTGGTTCTCTGGACTCCTGGCCAGCTCCCCAGGAAATTACTGCATTTCCTCCCCGCTGGGGCCATGCCTGTGGAAACTGCCCATGTGCCTGGACACTGTGCACCCACATGTGGCAGTCTGTCTACCTGGCTGAGTGTATGACAGCAGTGGTGGTGACAGCAGCCCCTTGGCTCCTTGGGGACAGACGTGGCAGAAATCTCTGACTGTTCTGCACGCAGCTCTCTGCGGACTAGGACTGCTCCCACTCACAGCCGAAAATGTTCAGGATGCCTGGATGGCTCGGTAGAGCATATGACTCTTGATCTTGGGGTCATGAGTTTGAGCCCCATGTCGGGTAAAGAGTTCACTTAAAAAACAAAGCAAAATGAAAAAACAGGCTCAGGGAGGTTGAATCCTGCGCCCTGTCTCATGCAGTTGGAATGCAAGGGTGGTTTAACATAATTTAGGAGACAGAAAAATTATTTGATTGTCTTGGTAATGCAAAAATGCATTTGATGTAAAATTTGCATTTGTAGGCATTTGATGTAAAACCTGATAGGAAAGTGGACAAAAAACTTTATTTTATTTTATTTATTTTGGGGGGTGGTTAGCCAAGGTATTTCTTTCTTTTCTTTCTTTTTTTTTTTTTTTAAGATTTTATTTATTTATTTGACAGATAGAGATCACAAGTAGGCAGGCAGGCAGAGAGAGAGGAGGAAACAGGCTCCTTGTCGAGTAGAGAGCACAATGTGGGGCTCGATCCCAGAGCCCTGAGATCATGACCTGAGCCGAAGGCAGTGGCTTAACCCACTGAGCCACCCAGGCGCCCCTGGACAAAAATATTTAACAGAAACTTCATAGTAGAGGATATTTGAATGGCCAGGAATCACAAGCCCTCAACATTAGGCATGGATTTGCTTATCCTCTGTCTCAGCTACCACAAAGGCAAGGACTTTGACCATGCGGTTACCACTGTGCCCCCAGGACAATGGCTGCATTGCAGACCGTAGGTGCTGTGTTCCTATTTGATGAAGGATCCTTTAGGTAGAGAAGCTTGTATGCCCCTCATGCATCCACAAGGCCCACTGACTTGTACTCTGTTATACACATTCATAGGCACGGTGGCCCTGGCTCAGGACCCCTTGGGCTGGAGTTCCCACTCACCAGCTACACGATACAGGGCACGTGATTTAACCTCCCTGAGTTGGGGTCTTTTTTTTTTTTTTTTTAAATGAACTCTATACTCAATGTAGGGCTCAAACTCATGACCCTTGGATCAAGAATCACATGCTTAGCTGCATTTCACAAAATTTTTTGCGATTATTTTGGCTATTTCCCCCCTCAATGCTTTTATATATATATTTAAGATTTTATTTATTTATTTGACAGAGAGAGAGAGATCACAAGTAAGCAGAACAGCAGGCAGAGATAGAGGAGGAAGCAGGCTCCCTGCCAAGCAGATAGCCTAACACAGGGCTTGATCCCAGGACCCTGAGATCATGACCCAAGCTGAAGGCAGAGGCTTAACCCACTGAGCCACCCAGGTACCCCTCAATGCTTATATTTTTATGTTTTTAAAGATTTATGTATTTATTTGAGAGAGAGAGAGAGAGAGAGAGAGAGCATGAGCTGGAGGGGCAGCGGGAAAGGGAGAGAGAATCTCAAGTAATCTCAGCACTGAGGGCAGAGCCCAACATAGGGCTCTATCCCACAACCCTGAGACCATGACCTGAGCTGAAATCAAGAGTCTGATGCTTAACTGACTGAGCCACCCAGGTACCCCTGTTTTTATCTTGAAAAAGTTTTAAACCCACAGAAAAAGAGAAAGAATGCCACTTATACTTCACTTAGGTTCACCAATTGTTAATGTTTCACCTCATTTTCTCTCTGTCCATATGTTATCTATCTACATTTTTTAAAAGTTGCATTAATCATTGCACTTTATCCCTAAATACTTAGGTACATATCTACTATGAATAAGATCAGTCTCCTATATAACATTGATACCATTATCAACCTCAAGAAACTTGACCTTGATATAATAGTAGTATTTGATACTTCATCCAATTCAAATTTTCCCAGTTGATCCAATAAACCTGTCACCTATTATCTATAATCTATCTCTTTAGATATCTCTTTAGATCCAGTATCTAATCAGTGATCATCATTTTTTTTTTAGATTTATTTATTTATTCATGTGACAGACAGAGATCACAAGCAGGCAGAGAGAATGAGAGGGGGAAGCAGGCTCCCTGCTGAGCAGAGAGCCGAATGTGGGGCTCGATCCCAGGACCCTGGGATCATGACCTGAGCCGAAGGCAGAGGCTTTAACCACTGAGCCACCCAGGCGCCCCAGTGATCATCATTTTTTAAAGTCTCCTTTAATCTAGAACTATCTCCTGCTTTTTTTAAAAAAAGATTTTATTTTATTTTATTTTATTATTTTATTTTTGACAGAAAGAGACACAGTGAGAGAGGGAACACAAGCAGGGAGAATGGGAGAGGGAGAACAGGCTTCCCACTGAGCAGGGAACCTGATGTGGGGCTTGATCCCAGGACCCTAGGATCATGACCTGAGCTGAAGGCAGACTCTTAACTGAGCCACCCAGGTGCCCCTATCCCTTGCTTCTTAAAATACAAACTGATCTTCTATGACATTAACAGTTTTTTTTTTTTAAGATTTTATTTATTTTATTTGACAGAGAGAGAGATCACAAGTAGGCAGAGAGGCAGGCAGAGACAGAGGGGGAAGTAGGCTCCCCGCTGAGCAGAGAGCCCGATGTGGGGCTCGATCCCAGGACCCTGAGATCATGACCTAAGCTGAAGGCAGCAGCTTAATCCACTGAGCCACCCAGGCGCCCCGACATTAACAGTTTTTAAAGATTGATTGATTGATTGATTTAGAGAGCATGTGAGTGGGGGGAGGGGCAGGGGGTGAGGCAAAAGAGAATCTCAAGCAGGCTTGGAGCCTGATGTGGGGCTCAATCCCATGACCCTGAGATCATGACCTGGAATGGAAATCAGGGGTAAGCTGCCTAACCAACTGAGCCAGCCAGGTGCATTATAACATTAACATTTTTAAAGAAGCCTGTCCCCTTGAATCACAGCCTTGCTTTACAATCTTGGTTTGTCTGATTATTTTCTCATTATCAGATTCTGGTTCAACACGAAAGCTCCCCCATCATTAGTGATGTTAAGTTGGATCATTTCATGAAGGTGGTATCTTCTAGATCTCTTCATTGTAAGGCTATCATTTTCTTTATTAAATTAGTAATATATGGTCTGATACTTTGAGACCAGATGAATATCCTTTTTTCAAACAACACTTGACCCCCTGTTTTAGCATCTATTTTGGTCCTTGTCTGAATAAATTCGTGTTCGCAAAAAGGTGATTTCTAAACCTGTCATTTCTTCAACATTCATGAGTTCGTATTCTTCTGTCAAAAAGATCCCCTCCTCCCCAACCTAGATGTTCTTGAATGTCACTGTTGACTCAAGGATTTTTTCAATTCGTTGTGTTATAATCCATCCCTGTTCTTCTTTTTGATCCCCAAGTTGTCACAAATTTGACCAATGGGAGCCACTCTAAGCCAGCAACTATATTCTTTTACGCAAACCCATTAGTCTTAGAAAATTTTCTTGACTTCCTGCCCCAAATGTTCCAAGATCTACTTGTACATTCCCTCAGCCAGATCTGAAATCAGGAATCAGTAGAGTATAGTATTTCAGAAACCAAGATCTGAGGGCTAGGGATGTTCACGGAGACAGGGAAGACATTGCTTCTACATTGTGTCCATGAACGGAAGCAGAAAAATGTACAAATATCTTGAGTCTGTACCAAGACCTCCAGCTGAGATCCATGACCATAGGCTTCTTTCCATCTTCCTCTGTCTGACACTGTGTGTCTCTTCCACGATGGTCAAAGAAGTTCCCATCAATGTTAGTATATTTACATATTGGCTCTATTCCCAATAACCACAAAATAGTTTCAAAATTACTTCAATAAGACCACTATGAACAGCAAGTCTACTAAGTAAAATCTGAGATGTCTTTGCAGGTTTGTTGTTGTTTGTTTTTGTTTTATTGTCCTGAGGCTATATTACATAAAAGATCAGTGGTGAAATTAAATTATTTTTCCTGTGTGGTTATCAGTTCAATATACCATTAGCTTATTTTTTTTTCAGTTTGTATTGTTTTAGGGTTTCCGTTTTGTTTTAATTTTATTTTTGACTATAAGTCAAAACTATGTAAAGAGATATCCTCAAAGATCTCATTCACATTACCTTCATCCTGTTCCTACTTAGTCTTTTAGAGGGAATAATTTTCATTGGTCTCTAATTTCTTTTTTTCCTGTTTTTTTTTTAACTTACATATCATTCTTTTCATTTTCTTTTTTGCTCTTTCCTTTCTTTTTTATTTTATTTTTTTAAATAATTTTTTATTTTTTTAAATAAACATATAATGTATTATTAGCCCCAGGGGTACAGGTCTGTGAATCGCCAGGTTTACACACTTCACAGCACTCCATAGCATGTACCCTCCCCAATGTCCATAACCCCACCATCTTCCCTTTCTTTTTGCTATTATTTCTGTGTTTCTGTTTGAAAAACAAGCAAATATATCACTTATTGTCTCTTTTTTGCCATAGCTTTTTATATCAAGAAAGACTTGTATTTTTGCCATAATGGTTATTATATTTCCGTTGATATCTTTATTGTATATTATATATGCAATTATAATATTAGATGTATAATTATGGTACTTTTAATTCTGCTTTTTTGGAATATTATTTGTTTGCTCCTCTGATGATTAAACTAGGCTATGGTGCCTAGTCATTTGGTCAAATACTAGTCTAGAGTTTGCTCTGAGGGTATTTTTTAGATGTGATTAACATTTCATTCAGCTGACTTTAATAAAACATTACCCCAAATGTGGGTGGGCCGCATCCAATCAGTTGAAGGTCTAAAATGCAAAACCAGGTTTATCAGAGAAGGAATTCTGCCTCAAATCTATGACATAAAAATCCCATCTGGGGGGTGCCTGGGTGGCTCAGTCCGTTAAACCTCAGCTCTGGTCATGATCCCAGGGTCCTGGGATGGAGAACTGCATCAGGTTCTCTGCTCAGTGGGGAGCCTACATCTCCCTCCACCCCCCATTCATTCTTTCCCTCTCTCTCTGAAATAAATAAAATTAAAAGGTTAAGAAAAAAAAAATCCCATGTAAGTTTCTATCCTCGTGGCCTGCCCTACAGATTTTGAACTTGCCAGCTTCTACAATAACATGAAACAATTCCTTAAAATAAAAATCTCTCTCTACATCTATCCCATTAGACTTATAGACTTCCCTACTAGGAGTAATATTGAAACTACCTAGAAACCTCTTTTTTCCCCTGTTCCCTTTCTTTCCTAAGAGGATATAAAGGGATATGGGATATCTTTTTACTCTCAATTAATACCTAGCCGTCAATCAATAACCTTATTCTACTTCTTACATAGCCTCCCCATTCACACTCCCATCCTCCTTTTTTTTTTAAATCCACACAATAGGCCTCACTACCCATAATAGCTAAAGCTGTTTCTACTATGTTTTCAGTTAATTTTCTCTTTCCACCAAATGAGTTTTCTGTCCAGACAATCATTAAAAGGAAAATTTTCATTGGTTCGTTTAACACAGCCAAACATCTGGTTTCATGTGCAATAACACAGGCACCTTTGCTTTTATCAATACTGGGGCCTGTAAACCAGAGTATTTTTTTTTAACCTGCCATTGACTGGCCCATAAGTCAAAGACAACAGTCATGTCCTCAAAACAAAATCCCCACTCCATTTTTATGGTTGTACTGTGCCTCCATTTTCAGAAAAATAAGCATTACATTGCTATCCCGTTTCCATAATAACTATCATTTTTAGTCTAAGATCTATGGGTAATTATATATTTAATTCCTACTCTCACTCATGTCGGAATCTTTCCCGTTATTTTGGTTGTCTGATGTCTGTTCTCTATAAGATTCTTCAGAAAGTTTTCATGCTGGAAATATTCACTGAGTTCTTGCATGTTCATAACAAATAGTTTGCGGCCTTTGTAGGTGACGGTCAGTTTAGCTGGATATAAAATCATTGTTCACATTTCCTTTCCTTGAATGTGTTGATTATAACCCTTCCTCAGTCCTGGCACAAAGCATTGCTGTTGAAAAGTCTGATTGCAATCTGATTTTCTTTCTCCTGTAAGAGAGTTAATCTTTTTATCTAGATGCCAAAACATTTTGTTAATAAAGTCTGATAGGTTTATTAGAGTATACCTCAGTGTTGGCTATTCTGAATTGATTTTCCTAATGTAGTGAAGTGCCCTTTTCAATACAGAGTAAATTTTATAGTTTTTTTTTTCTCTTTAAATCAGGAAAGTTATCTTGAATTATATTGTTTATTATTCATTCTGTCCCAAAGATTTGGATTTCCACCTTGGGACTCCTATTAAGTGTACATTTGATATTCTTGCCTATCTTTTGTATTTTAAAATCTCTTTTTCATTAAAAAATTTCCCCTTTTCATCTTCTCTTTCATTTAGGGAACCTCTGTAGGTATTTGCTCTGTGTTTATCTTTGTTCAGCCTTCATTTCTTTTTCATTTTTTTTTAAGATTTTATTTATTTATTTGACAGAGAGACAGAGATCACAAGTAGGCAGAGAGGCAGGCAGAGAGAGAGGGGGAAGCAGGCTCCCCGCCAAGCAGAGAGCCTGATGCAGGGCTCGATCCCAGGACCCTGAGATCATGATCCAAGCCAAAAGCAGAGGCTTTAACCCACTGAGCCACCCGGTGCCCCACAGCCTTCATCTCTGAGAGTTTTTTCTCCTATGTTCTATTCTTTCCTGAGTTCTATAATTTTGGTTTTTTTCTTCTATAATTTTTTAAAAAGATTTTATTTACTTATTTATGAGAGAGAGAGAGAGAGAATGAAAGTACAAGCAGCTGGAGCAGGAGCCAGAGGGAGAAGCAGGCTTCCCACTAAGCAAGGAGCCCGATCCAGGACCCTAGATCACAACCTGAGCTGAAGGTGGAGAGTTAACCGACTGAGCCACCCAGGTGTCCCTATAATTCTGTTTTTTAATTCCTCTTTTCCAGTCTCTTCATTGGCAGTTTTTCTAATTCTGATGTCTGCTGCCCCTTCATTGCCTCTGTAATCCTTCTAACTTATTTTGGCACATCCTGAAATACTAATTTGCTGTTTACATCTGATTTGTAAGCTTGTCTTTCTGGTATGGGGTGTGACTTCAACATGTTTTTTTTGTTCACGTTCAAGCAAGATGAATTTTCCTATACGTTTAGGCTGGAAGGCGGGTCAAAATAGTTTTTATCAGTTCATGGCTCTTGAATTCCTTCTGCTGTTTCTGCAAAATGATTGGAAATATATATGGTCTCCTACTTTCTGATAACTGTTTTCTCTTTCCTTTGCCTCTGTGGTTCCAGTCCCGTTCAGTTTGCTTCTACTAAAGCAGCTTCTCACCAGGGCGGCTCCCTCTGCCCTGAAGGAGAACGGTTGGTTTATTTGTTTTGAGAGTTCTCAGGATCCAGAACTATTTGGCAGCATGCCTTCCCTTGGCCTTCCCTTTCACTCACGCATAATCTGGTGCCAAACCCAACCTTTAACACTCCTCTGAGTAAAGGTTCTCAGATTGTTTGGTCCTCCAGACTTCCCTGTGTGGCCCTGTGGTGAATGTGGGAATTCTTCAGACCCACTGCCTCCCTTCCCCAACATATAGTGTGTTATTAGTTTTAGGGATAGAGGTCTGTGATTCATCAATCTTATATAATACCCAGTCCTGATTACATCACGTGCCCTTCTTAATTCCCATCACCCAGTTACCCCATCCCCTTCCCCCCCCCCCGACCTCCTGCAACTCTCAGTTTGTTTCTTATGACTAAGAGTCTCTTATGGTTGGTCCCCTTCTGATTTTGTCTTGTTTTATTTTTCCCTCCCTTTGCCCATGAACCTCTGTTCTGCTTCTTAAATTCCACATGAGCGAGATCATAAAATTGTCTTCTGGTTGACTTATGTTGCTTGGCACAATACTTTCTAGTTCTGTCCACATTATTGCAAATGGCAAGATTTCATTTTTTTAATGGCTGAGTAATATTCTATTGTGTGCACACGGGCACGCGCACACACACACACACACACACACACACACCACATCTTCTTTACCCATGCATATGTCCATGGACATCTGGGCTCTTTCCATAGTTTGGCTGTTGTGGATGTTGCTGCTATAAACATTGGGGTGCACATGCCCCTTCGGATCACTACATCTGTATCTTTATGGTAAATACCCAGTAGTGCGATTGCTGGGTCGTAGGGTTACTCTGTTTTCAACTTTTTGAGAAATCTCCACAGTTTTCCAGAGTGGCTGCACCAGCTTGCATTCTCACCAACAGTGTAAGAAGGTTCTACATGGGGGTTTTCTTTTCTTTTCTTTTTAAATACTTTATTTATTTATTTGAGAGAGAGAGCGGGAGAGAGAGCACACGCAGGGAGGAGAGGGAGAAGCAGGCTCTCTGCTGAGCAGGGAGCCCGACACAGGGCTCAATCCCAGGGCCCTGAGATCATGACCTGAGCCGAAGGCAGATGCTTAACCAACTGAGCCACCAAGGCGCACCTGTGTGGAGGCGGTTTCTAAGTCATTTGTATTATTTCAGTTCCGTGAAACTTGCTGATATGTTTATATAAATATTTTATGTGTTCTTGAACGTTCTTGTGTGTTCAGCTTCATGACTGTTGGATGCTGCGTCCTGCACATGTCGGCTCAGTCATCTTATCATAGTGGTGACATCCAGATCTTCTATAGCCTCACTGATTTTTCTCCTGCTGATTCTAGAAGTTTCTGAGAGAGTATGTTAGTCTCCTCCCATGTATATTTGTCTATTTCTTTGCATGCTGCCAAGTTTTGCTTTATATGTTTTTTAATCTGTTAAGTGTACACACATCCAGATTTTTATATCTTTCTATTGAGTTGAGCTTTTTATGATATTAACGTGTCACTGTTATTTCTAATAATGTTTTTCTTCTTAAAGGCTACTTTGTCTGAAATTAATATAGTTATACATGTTGGTTAATGTTCACATGATATATATATATTTTTGTTGTTGTTGTTGTTGTTGTTTTATCCCTACGTCTCTTAATACATTTTCTCTATGTTCTTTACTTTTTTTCCTTCTGTATTTAGATTTTGATATTTTTGTATTGAATTAATCTTTTTTTGAAAAAAATCTGTGTCTAGGGTGCCTGGGTTGGCTCAGTTGTTTGAGCATCTGCCTTCGGCTCAGGTCATGATCCCAGGTCCTGGGATAGAGCCTCACATGGGGCTCCCTGCTCAGCGAGGCATCTGCTTCTCCTTCTGCTTCTGCCACTCCTCCCTGCTCATGCTCTTTCACTCCCTGTCACTCTCGTACTCACTCAAATAAATGAATAAAAATCTTTAAAAATTTTTGTGTCCAGGGGCGCCTGGGTGGCTCAGTGGGTTAAGCCGCTGCCTTCGGCTCAGGTCATGATCTCAGGGTCCTGGGATCGAGCCCCACATGGGGCTCTCTGCTCAGCAGGGAGCCTGCTTCCTCCTCTCTCTCTGCCTGCCTCTCTGCCTACTTGTGATCTCTCTGTCAAATAAATAAGTAAAATCTTAAAAAAAATTTTTGTGTGTGTGTCCAATCTCTTATTAATGCACTGTTAGCATTGAGCTCCTAATTCCATGTTTTATCATTGCCATTTCTCTGGGGAAATCCTTCATCTTGTCTTTTATATCCTTAAATGTAGTTATTTAAAATCTGTGGTCAGACAGTTTCATAATCTGGAGGTCCCATGGGTCTCTTTTTCCTATTGTTTGTGCTTTCTCTTGGGCTTTGTTTATGTTGTATTATTACTGCCTTGTTTGCTTGGTTATTTTGAAGACAGCCTTTGCAGAGTGTGTCAAAAATTGTTCAAGATAATTGTTAGAAATAATTTGAGGTCCAGGATACCAACATTCTGGAATGACTTTAATTCCATTTGACTGAGAGTTGATTTGAAGCTGGGCCACTGGGCTTGTCAGGCCTGGCCCGTTTCTCGTTTTACCCCCAGAGTGAGGACAACCCATTGCAAGTCCGGTTCACCAGCACACCCAGGCTCCGGCCACACAATGATGTCAAAAGCACTATGTGGCTTCTTGGCCCCTTCTTTCAGAACTGGCAAACATTTTGAGGAGGGAAAGCTATCTCCAAATGCCAGACTCCTCTGTCTCTAGGCCTGCATTTCTTTCCTGCCTGTGATGCCTTTATTTTATTTTTTTTTTTAAAGATTATTTATTTATTTGAGAGAGAAAGGACATGAGCAGGGGTGGGGGAGCACCGAGGGGAGAAAAAAGCAGGCTCCTGCAGAGCCCGATGCAGGGCTAGATCCCAAGACACAGATGGTGACCAGAGCCAAGGGCAGACGCTTAAAGGACTGAACCATCCAGGCGCAACCCCCGTCCCCCGTCCCCTGCCCCCGTGATGTTTTAAAGTAGATGTTTTCCCTTTGTCTGGCTCTTCTAGTGGTCTGTGGGAAATTTAATCCGAATGATTTTGTTTCCCATTACAGCGATGTCTGATTTACATTTTGACAGACGATTTTGTTAAAACAGAAGGGGGATGGCAGATGTTGGGGACCAAGGAGGAGGCCGTTGCAATAACCCAGTAAGAGATGCCTGTGGCTTGGATCTGGGGATGAAAGAAAGTGACCAACCGAGAGTGGCTCCAGCGTTCACAGCCTAAGCAAATGGGCGAAGGGTTGTGTCCTTTTCTAAGATAGTGATGGTAGAAAGGGAGCCATTTTGGGGGGCAGAGGTGAGAAGGAAGGAAGTGGAGTTTAGGTCACGTTGAGAGGGAAATGCCCCGGCGCCTGTGTGGCTCAGCCATTAAGCATCTGCCTTCAGCTCACGTCATGATCCTGCGGTCCTGTGTTCCAGCCCTGCATTGGGCTCCCTGCTTGGCGGGAAGCCTGCTTCTCCCTCTCCCAGTCCCCCTGCTTGTGTTCCCTCTCTCTCTGTGTTTCTCTCTGTCAAATAAATAAAATCTTAGAAAAAGAAAGTGAAATACCTCAAATAAAAACTTAAGAAAGAAACAAACAAACCCAAACCAAATAAAACAAAAAATGAAATGCTTCTCAAGCACCCAAAGGAGGTATCTTGTAGTCGGCTGGGGTGTGCCTGGAGTTTAGGGGAGAGGTCTAAGCTGGAGATAAAACTTGGCTATCATCAGAATAGAGTTGCATTTTAAGCCCTGAGCCTAGATCAGCTCATCTGGGAGAAGAAAACAGGTGCACAAGAACGGAAGACTGAGCCTGAGGCCCCCAACAGCATGAGGTGAGGGAAGTGGGGAGAAACCAGAGCATGGTGGCAGGCGGTGGTGGAGGCCTGGATGCCGAATGCAGAAAGCACTTCCAGAAGCCGGGAACAATGGGTCAAGTGACATAAGGCTTTTGTGACGGGAAGTTTTTGTTTTTTAAATAGTTTTCCAGTTTGTCTTTTGTTTTTGTATGTGGTGTTTTAATTTTGTGAGGCACCTGTGTTTCTCCCTGCCGGGATGTGACCATCTTCGTTGTATCATGCTGCTGGCTTCCGCCCCTTTTCCCGGTCCAACATACCGCGTGTCCATGCTGTAGCCATGTGTGCCCATGCGTGGGCCCAGAGCAAGGACATTGGCTCAGGGGAGCTTGTGAGCCGAGGGTTGGAAGGGGGTGTCAGGCTGAAGTGCCGGAGCTGAGGGAGGGTACCGGGGTCGGAGGTCCTATGGGGGAACGGGGTCCACTCCCTCTCTGGGCCTTGGTTTCCCCATCTGCAATTGGTTTAAATGCTCACTTCCTGGAAGTTTTGTGGAGGATTCCTTAGTGTTCAGGAAGGGGCGGCCTCCAGTGAACTGCTCAGGGCTGTGCCCTAGGAACAAGGTCATTTCCTCAACACAGGCCAGTCTGACTAGACCCATGGAGCTAAAAGGTCTATCCCTTGGTGCCCACAGACGGGTGGGAGACTGAGACCAGAGAACGTTCCCACAGACACTGGAGCCCCAGGAGAGGCTGGGGAACCCATTAGCCCAGGCCCCTGGTGGCAGGGCAGGCTCCTGGGATCACCTGAAAACAGTCCAGTCTTAAAAGGATTGGGACCTGTGGTATCCCCATTAGGATGTTGAGTGGGAGCTGCCTAGGCTGGGCTCCTGGACTGCTGGGGACTGCGGGGTCTGACCCAGGCAAGTGAGTCATGGCTGCTGGGAGGGACTAGGAAACAATGGCTGTAAAAACACTGCACAAACTGAGAAGTACCTTATGTAAGGCAAGGGGGAGTGTAAATGCCATTATGGTTTTCAATCTGTAGAGAGCTATGGACCTGTGAGCAGCTGGACTTGAGGGGGCAGCCCAATGTAGTCTCTGACCTAACCCAGAGTTTGGTGGCTGCGGATGGTCACCCACCTGTCTCCATTCCCCATGTTGGGAGGCTGGGGCCAGGGAGCCAGACCTCTTGTTCTGTGTCATGTTCCCTAGAGCCATTCTCCAGCAGCAGGGCTCACCTGTGGATGCCACCATCGCAGCTCTGGTCTGCACTGGAGTCGTCAACCCTCAGAGCATGGGCCTGGGCGGAGGGGTCATCTTCACCATCTACAATGCAACCACGGGTGAGTTCATATGAGGGTCCCCATGGCGAGGACAGGCTGGTCCACAAGCGCTAACAATGAAGTGCTTACAAACATCCTAAGTGTTTGCTGTGCACCCACACCTCTTCCTGGGTCCTCTTGGTGCCCCCCACATCCCCCACCTTGTCTGTGCAAAGCCACTGCAGCCCATCTCAGATAGGAGCACTGCCAGGGAGGAGGAAATTCTTCTGCCCTTCAAGGTCCTTCTAGCTAACTATTAAATTGACAAGAGGGAAAGTGACAGGACAAAATCAAATTTAACTTCCTATGTATGGGGAATCTACACAGACATGGAAATCCCACAGACAGACAAAATCAGCTGTCTAGCGGATAGGGGTCTGGGACTTCAAAGGGAAGGAATGCAATTCACAGGAAGATAAAGAAGAGTAAACATTTGCTAAGCAAGTGTGCACGTGGCCACTGGGAAACAATGGGACCCAAAGGCCTCGCAAGGTCCCTCCCTGTCTCTCCGACCTAGCTTGTAGCCTGCTATAGTTGTCTATGATGATGGTTCTCTTCCTGGAGAAGGTCTTCTGTCTAAATTCTTTCAGGCAGTAGTAGGGGGGAGATAGAAAGCTCTTATGGACTCAAAAATAATCTTCAAGGCAAAGTGGTCCATTTTGGGGTGGCCTGCTTTTGGCCCCTACAGCACAGAGTCAAGTTCAAGGTACAAAGAGAGAAACTGGCCTAGAACAGGGCCAGGGGCATATGAGGGGAGCGTATGGTGTGGGGTGAGACCCAGAAGCCACAGGAGTGCCCCTGAGTGCTCACATGCCCTGACCCAACTCCAGGAAAGGTGGAAGTCATCAATGCCAGGGAGACAGTGCCTGCCAACTACGTCCCGGGTCTGCTGGACCAGTGTGAGCAGGCCCAGCCACTGGGCACAGGTGAGACCCTTGGAGGGACCACCCTCTCATCCTACCAGGCCACTGAGGCTGACTAGAACACTCCCCTGAAGGGGCTTTGTGGACAGGCTGTGCCACCCTGGTGCTAAGGGAGCCCCCCTCGAGGTCCTGACCCCCCGGAGTTGAGAGTCTTCCTGGGACAGGGCTTTCTGAGTAGGGAGTGGTAATCCAGGCAGAGGGACCAGACTGGCAAAGGTCTGGAAGGTTCAGTGGCGATGGGATGGTGGGTGGGGTGGGAGGTCCTGAGGCCAGTTTGGACTGGGCCCTGAGGGAAGGCAGTGGGGAGCCACGGGGTGGTTATGTGGGGAGTTGAGCGGGGAGTGACAACATCAGGTGTCTGGGCTCCAGAAAGCTCATTCTGGCTGCCATGCTAGGGGGACCAAGTGGGTGGGGCAAGTGTGGGGTGGTGGAGAACCCCTGCGGAAGGTTATGGGGCTGAGGGCAGGAACATGACATCACTGGGCTTTGCAGGGGCCCAGTGGATCGGAGTGCCAGGGGAGCTCCGTGGCTATGCTGAGGCCCACCGCCGCCACGGCCGCCTGCCCTGGGCACAGCTCTTCAGGCCCACCATCTCCCTGCTCCGAGGGGACTACCGCATGCCCTTCATCCTCAGTCAGTTCCTGCAGAGTGACTTCCTGCGGCCTTCCTTATACAAGACATCCCTGAGGTGAGCACTGCCTCAGGGGCTCCCCGGACTCCTGCTCAGCTCCTGGGTTCAGGCTCTGGCCCATCTGCCTTGCTCCCACCTCAGTTCCACCCAGCCCCTCCTTGAACTTGAAGGTTGACCTGTGTGGGTGTTGGGGGCCTGAAGGCCGGGAAGGCTAGTGCTTTGCTGTCCCAGTTGACAGACCTTTGAGCTAGAATGTAACCAGAGGGGCTCAGGCCAGAAGTTTACATCCAAGTGACGGGACTCCGGGATGTGGATTTGGGCTCTGCCACTGCCCTCTGGCCCTGCCCTCTCCACCCCCACCATATCCACGCCAGCCCACTGACCAAGTCTTCCCAGAGGTGTTCTGGGCCCATGTAGGGAGCGTGTCTTCCCCAGGCCAAGGTGATGAGTGAGGTAAGAGGTTTCAGCCCCCCCCAAGCCTAGAGGAGCCATCTCCCCTGATGTCTACACCAGCTCCTCAGGACCCCAGACCAGGACTGCCTCCCTATAGGCTCCCAAGGAAACCACAAGAACCCCTGCAGGAGTGTGTCTGCCTTCCAGGGCCCGGCCCCACCCTGAGGCTACCCCCAACTCCCCAGGGAGCTCTTTTTCAACGGCACAGAACCCCTGAGGGCTCAGGACCCATTCCCCTGGCCTGCACTGGCTGCCACCCTGGAAACCGTGGCCACGGAGGGGGCAGAGGCCTTCTACACAGGGACGCTGGGCCAGACGCTGCTGGAGGACATTGCCAATCAAGGTCAGTTGCGCCGAGGTCCCAGAGCCCCCGCCCCTGCCAGAGAAAGAGTTGGGCTCTGGGTACTAGGGGTGAGGCAGGCCCTTCCGCAAGCCTGCCGGAATGTCAGTTTCTCCCAGGACTCAGGGAGGCCATGCGTCCAGGCCTGTCCACTGCTGGCCTCAAGGACCCTGTGGTCAGGGCCCCTGGGGAGCAGAGCCCCATAAATCAGCGAATTAGTGCTGGCGATAGTGGGTCACAGTGGGCTCCTGGGCCTGGAGCTGGCTACCCTCACAATATGTCAGAGGCCAGCTTCCACTCACCTCCCTGTCCTCTTCCCACCAACCTGCCTGCCTCTGGCCTCCGTCCACCCATCCCTCACCCGGCTCTAGGGCCCAGCCCTGGCGGCACTGCCCGCAGACCCTCCATCACCCCTAGGGTTCTAAGAGGCTAGGTGGATGTGGGGAGCCCCACCACATGACCTGGGATCAGGAGCTGTCACTCTGCCTCAGTTTCTCCATCCATACTTGGGGTCTCTTTCGTCTCACCTCAGGCAGCAGGCTGACCCTGCAGGACCTGGCATCGTTCCAGCCGGAGGTAGTAGATGCCCTAGAGATGCCCCTGGGGGACTACACCCTGTACTCACCGCCACCGCCTGCAGCGGGTGCGATTCTCAGCCTTGTCCTCAACGTGCTCAAAGGTGAGACTCCCCCTCCGTCCCACCCAGAGTCCTGCCCCACTGGCGTCTCTGAGCCCAGCTGGAGCTTTGGGCAGCCTTCCTCTTCCAGCTCAGCCCCTCCTCAGACACCAAATGGAAATGGGTCAGGACGTTATGCCCTAGAGCTGGTCTCCGGCGCAGTCCACACAGTGGGGCTTTGCTGAAGGGTTGAGGTCATCCACCCAGGGAGTCCTGCCCCGCAGGTGGTGAGCGGCCTGGCCAGCGTGTGCCCCTAGGGCTGAAGTCTGGCCTGCAGGATGGCAAATGGAGGTGGGGGGCGTTCCCAGTCGTGCCCAGGTTTGGGGCGGCCCGCTGCTGACTGTGTCAGTTCTTGGAGACTACCGTGACGGAGTTGAGGCTTAAAGCAACAGAAATTTATTTTCTCCTAGTTCTGGAGGCCAGAAGTCCAAAATCAAGGTGTCAGCTGATCTGTGTTTCCTCTGGGGACTCTGGGGGACAATCTGTTCTTTGTCTCCTCCAGCTCTTGGTGGCTGTGGGCATTCCCAGGCTGCGGCTGCAGCAGCACCCATGTCTCTCCCTCTGCTCACACAGCCTCCTCCTCTTCTCTGTGTGTCTGTTTTATACGATTACATTTAATTGTGTGATTACATTTAGAGCCCTCCGGATAATCCAGGATAATCTGCTCTTCTCAAGATCCTTAACTTAATCACACATTTTGCCATATAAGGTAAAATTCACTCCTTTGCCCTATAAGGTAGTATTCACAGGTTCTGGGGATTAGGACATGGATGAATCTTTTTTGAGGGGGGCCAACAGTCCACCCACCACACGGGGTGACCCCGACCTGCGCCCATCCCCTCCCCAGGGTTCAACTTCTCCTCAGAGTCGATGGCCAGGTCCGAGGGGAGGACGAACTTGTACCATCACCTCGTGGAGACGCTCAAGTTTGCTGGGGGACAGAGGTGGCGGCTGTGGGACCCCCGCAGCCACTTGGATATCCAGGTGAGGTGGCCTGTGGCCACTGGAGAGCCCCCTTCCCAGCCCCCAGGGTTCTGCATGAACAGAACAGAGGCTGTCCCTGGACCCCGGGAGTCTGACTGGGTGAGGGTGGAGGTGGGCGTACAGAGTTTCAGGACAGGACAGCCTGTCAGTGGCCCCGGGCAGGGAGGGTGAGGCAGGTCTGCAGACTGGAAGGGACCCCTGAGTGGCAAGTATTAGAGGGACAGTGTTGGCACCATAATTCAGAGGACGTGGAGGACGGGCAGGGTCTGGGGGTAGCTTGGGCTGGAGGAAGACAGACTGGGGAGGGCCTCTCAAGGGACCCTCTTCTCTGTGGGCCCCCGGCTCCTCATTGACCTTGCCACCTGCCCGGCCACCCCAGAACGTTTCCCAGGACCTGCTGGGAGAGACTTTGGCCCAGCAGATCCGCCAGCAGATCGATGCTCGGGGAGACCACCAGCTCAGCCACTACAGCCTGGCTGGGACCTGGGGCCGCCAGATGGGCACGTCGCATGTGTCTGTGCTGGGGGAGGACGGCAGTGCTGTGGCAGCCACCAGCACCATCAACACGCCGTATGTGCCTGACTGACCCTGGGGTGCCCTCCTTTGCTCCCTTAGCAGGTCTTACGACACCCCCCCCCCGTCTCCCCTTGCTTGTGTCCAGAGGGCAGTACCTTGCTTTTCTCTTCGCTGCCTTTCCGTCAGAAGGGCCACTCTCCTGTCTTCTCTGGCTGGAAGGCTGCTGACGGGTGGCCATGAGCCAGGACCTGCTCGGGGATGAGGTTTACCCAGAAGGATGTCCTGACAGGGCGGCCCAGAGGGATCTTTGGGGGCAGTGCCAAGGAGAGAATAGCGGCCCCGGGGTGCTAGCAGGCTGTCACTTGCATGAGCGGGTCAGGCACGCGTTCCAGGGTGGGAGCCTGGAGCCTGGAACTCCAAGCCCAGACCCGACCTCACCTGCAGCTTTGGAGCAATGCTGTACTCACCACGCACTGGCATCCTCCTCAATAACGAGCTTCTGGACCTATGCTGGAGGCGTCCCCCGGGCTCCCAAGTCACCCCCCAACCCGGTGAGCCTGAGGACCACACTGGTGGGAAGAGGACAAGTGGACAGGCCAGGTGGTGCAAGGCAGCTCCTGGGCCAGCCCCAGTGTGCACAGCAGTGAATGGAAACACAGATGGAGGCAGGCGGGGGGGGCGTCTGGAGGGTGCTGGCTGTAGGTGGGGGTGCGGGTGACACCCACCTGGCCTCTAGTTCCAGGCGAGAGGCCTCCATCGTCCATGGTTCCCTCCATCTTGGTCAACACAGCCCGGGGGTCAAAGCTGGTGATTGGTGGGGCTGGTGGAGAGCTCATCATCTCTGCTGTGGCCCAGGTGAGTTGGGGAACACCTGGCTGGAACATCCCCACTCCTGGCGGGGGAAGGAAGGAGCTGGTGTATGGTGGCTGTGGTCACTGTCCCCTCCCTCCCCTCCTGTGTTCTCCTTCTCTTCCCCAGGCCATCATAAACAAGCTGTGGCTTGACTTTGACCTAAGAACTGCCATTGCAGCCCCTATCCTACATGTCAACAGCAAGGGCCATGTGGAGTATGAGCCCACCTTCAGCCAGGTAAGGCCTCTGTCCCTGCCACCACCAGGACTGATGCCTCGGTGCATGTTGCTCAAAGCCCCCAGTGGGATCTCAGCCACTGAGTCTCTTCAGCTGGGCTCACTTCCCCTTCTGGGGCCATCCATTCAGAAGCTCAGTGTGGGAGGCGCCAGGCCAGTCTTATGGCCCCTGAGGCAGAGAACAGGGTGTCATCCATGCTTTTCCCAGGCCCGGCATCTCTGCCCCTTCGTTTCTGCTCTGTTCTGTTCTCTCCAGATGCTAGTCTTCCTGGCTGTGGCTTTGCAGACTCTCTCTTATAGTGATCTGTTTCCTTATGGGGCTTGTAGCTTTCATGTGTGAGTTTATTTGTAAGAGTAGTAGTCATTTCCTTCTGAGGCTTGGGGTTGCATTAGTGCTGGTCCTTATGAATATTTCTTGGGTTACCCCCCTCACAAGCAGGTCCCCAGAGCTAAATTCTCTCATCTGACTCCCTGCCCCCAAACCCCTGCCCCAATACATAGTCACCTTCTTCTCTGGGCTGGGAAATGCCCTTTGTTAAGGTCTTTTTTTTTTTTTTTAAGATTTTATTTATTTATTTGTCAGAGAGAGTGAGCACAGGCAGACAGAGTGACAGGCAGAGGCAGAGGGAGAAGCAAGCTCCCTGCTGAGCAAGGAGCCCAATGTGGGACTCGATCCCAGGATGCTGGGATCATGACCTGAGCTGAAGGCAGCCACTTAACCAACTGAGCCACCCAGGCGTCCTTTTTTTTTTTTTTTTAAGATTTTATTTATTTATTTGACAGGCAGAGATCTCAAGTAGGCATAGAGTCAGGCAGAGAGAGGGGGAAGCAGGCCCCTTGCTGAGCAGACAGCCCGATGTGGGGCTCAATCCCAGGACCCTGAGATCATGACCTGAGCCAAAGGCAGAGGCTTTAATCCACTGAGCCACCCAGGCGCCCCCCTTTGCTAAGATCTAATTTATTTTTATTTATTTTTTATTTGTCAGAGAGAGAGTACAGGCAGACAGAATGGCAGGCAGATGTGGAGGCAGAGGGAGAAGCAGGCTCCCCGCTGAGCATGGAGCCTGATGTGGGACTCGATCCCGGGACACCAGGATCATGACCCGAGCCAAATGCAGCCGCTCAACCAACTGAGCCACCCAGGCGTCCCTGCTAAGATCTAATTTAAAAGTCTGGCAGATTTTGAAGGCTTTGAGCTTCATGCCTGGGGTCTGTATAGCCAGCTGGGGTTTAAGGTCCTCAAAGCTGCCTCGTCCATGGTGAGGGGCTCTTGGTGTCAAGGCTGCCTCCCGTGGCCCTTGGAGCACTGAGGACCATACAGTGAGGAAACGTTACTCCAAGGGAGTTTGCAATCCCTGAGAACCTTGGCCCTGGGGCCTGGAGACTAAGGATTCTCAGACTCTGAGGTGCTCCACCTCCCTATATAGGGTCCTCCCCATGGTGTCCTCAGATCCAGGCCAGAAACGGTCTTGCATCTCAAGCTCCTTCTGGCCTGGGTGATGTTCTCTCTGCCATGCTCCGCAGAGCCTGGCTTCTCCACTGGGACTTACTGTGGGAGGCCATGGGCTCCAGGCCCTCCAAATGAGGCCAGAGCCACTGTCCTCCCATCCTTACCTCCACTGATGCCCAGTCCTGCCTCCTCAGTTGGGACACAGATCTCTGCCCGGGGCCTTGGCCCTCAACAGGTGGAGCTAAGCTGTCTTCACCTGTGCACTGGCCTTCTCTCCCCTCCAGGAAGTGCAGAAGGGGCTCCAGGCCAGGGGCCACAACCACACCAGGAATCCCTTTTTCCTGAATGTGGTCCAGGCAGTGTCCCAGGACGGGGCCTGTGTGTATGCTGCAGCGGACCCGAGGAAAGGTGGGGAGGCCTCAGGCTACTGAGGAGACTGCTCCTGAGAGCTGCAATCCGGCCCCACCACCAGTGTGTGCCCAGGCCTGGCCTTGGCCTTGGGACCAGGATCTGGACCTTCTGGCGGAGGGTCAGTCTGGGGCTGCAAGAGGTGGGGACAGCCTGGAAGATGGATGACTGTGGGGGCTGAGCCTTCTCCCAGAGCCCCTTGTGGCCCTGCCCCTGACCACCCCCGCCCCCACCAAGTCTTCCCTAGGCCTCTCACCCAGGACTGTGGCGTACCCTTGCCCCAGGCTGCACTCCCCACCTGTATACTGTCTAGTCCAACATTAAAGAGGATGGTGGACCTCCGCCTGATTTGGGGTCTAGTTGTGGGACGGCACCCTTAGAAAGCACACTCACTGAGTTCCTACAGTCCTCCATGACACACCAGCATGGAGGTGTAGCAACCGAGACCTAGCAACCGGCTGGCCTCAGGCCAGCCCTGGACGGAGGTGGCACCCCACCACCCGCTGGGCCTCTGCAATATGGCTGTCGGGGGCCTGCGTGTTGGTGGGAAGGCAGGGCTGTGGCCAAGAGGCACCTGCCCCTGACTTTCGCCAGGACCATCTCTGGAACTTGTCCTCTGTGCCAGGAAAAGGTCGGGTGAACTAGGACCTGCGACCCCCACCCCGGTCCCCAGTCCCAACAAAAGCCCCGTGGTGGACCTCGGGGCTGCTCACTGCTGCACCCTCAGCACTGTTGGCATTTTGAATGAAAGAGTCTTTGTTGGGGGGCTGTCCCCCCATTGTAGTGTGTTGAGCAGCCTCTCTGGCTTCTCCTTCCAGGATGCAGAATGCCCACTACCACCAGCAGTGGCCAAATCATCCCTAGTTGAAAATGACTGCTCTGGACCCTTTAGCCCCTAGTTGCTGAGAATGGCTTTGCCAGCTGCTGTGGTGGGCTGCCCTCCCGGAGGGTGCCTCACGGGACTGAGCTGGGGTTCCTGCCCCACACTGATTCCTGGGAGCACATCTCCACCTGGCAGGGTCTGAGGCCCGTTCCACTGCTGAGCCATTGGTCGTGGCTTCCCACCCCACTTGTCACTTCTGCCATATGAGGTTCACATTCTCAAGTGCTAGGGATCAGGATGAGGACCTGATGGGGACCACACACGGGGAGAATGGGGTAGATGGGGAAGATCTGTGATCTGAGCTTGACTGTGAGGGTCTAAGGGGGTATTCTGACAGACTCCAGGAGAAAGGACTGGGGACAAGGGTGGCTGACTTGGAGAAGGGGAACAGGCCTGCGATTGTCACTGTGCTCCGTGGTGGACCTCGGGGCTGCTCACTGCTGCACCTGGACATCCTGGAGACCACAGCTCCTCCCAGAGTCTGACTTCGGCAGGGAGTGGGAAGAGGACTTTTGGGAAGGGCAGGTCTGGTTCAGCAGTCAAGGGTGCAGAAAAAGTGGGCGGAGACAAGCAGGAGTTGGGAGGGTGCAGTTTCTGACCTGGTGGGGTCCAGAGTCTGGCCCTGTGCTGTCAGGGGGGCCTCCCCTAGGGGAGGGCGCCTTGGCCACTGTCCCGATGTGTCCAGCACTTTGTTCACTGAACTTCACAACCCGCCGAAGTGACAGAGCTCCCCTCCACACTACTTTTGAAGCTTAACAGAAGTCCCAGGGCAGCTCTCACGGGCCCAGCAAGTCCCCCCCCCGCCCCCAGGCTCAGTTATCACACATGGGCTGATGGGTCCCCACCCCCTCTCTGTACCAGGTTTCTGGATCATCAGACCCCATACCCACACGTCAGCTGTGGCCAGAGGCATCTCAGACTCAACACGCCCAGATGGAAGCCGGCTCTGAGGCAACCGGAAACTCTCTGGTGTCCTCCTCTCTGACCCTGGGCACCCAATCCTCCCTCTCCCCCTCTGCCTGGCTCAGCCCTGGCCCCTTCGCCTTATCCCTCTCCACCTCCTTGGTGCGGCCACTGCCTCCACCCACTCCCTACTCATGACAATCATGGGCCTGGAAAAATCCCGTTAGGAGGCAGTGCAGAGCTCTCCTTGGTTCCTGGTGCCCCGAAGGAATCCCACTCCTCTCCCTCCCTGCCCATCCACGCTCGGGGGCTTGCCCAGCCGGTGCCCACATCCCACAAGGATCACCAGCTATGTCTGTGATCCCACTTACCCAGCCGAGTCAGGGACTCCTTTGCACATCTTGCTACACAGAGGAAATCAGAACCAGGGCTAGAGTATCCCCAAAATAACATCGGCACAGTACAGACCAGCCCCTACAGAATATGGCTAATGCGGGATCCAGGGAAAATGCATTGTCTGAAACAATTGCATGAACTATAAGCATCAAAATGAATAAAGGATCTAAGTGAAAGTTAGTAAAGGAGCAGTCAGAACAATCAGGAAAGCAAGGGGAAAGGCTCAGTAACAACTGAAACTGAGACTGATAAATCTGAAATCAGGAAAACGGGTCTTTGGGAAAAAAATGGGTTATTCCACAGCTTACAGTACAAAAGAAGAAAATGCAAACATACAAAAGGAATGACAGCGGGGGAATGAGCTCAGATATAGAGAAACTCAAAGGATCATTCATCCAAATAAATTTGGCAAGTTCAATAAAGTAAATTACTCTCTAGGATGATGTAAGTAGGGTTACATGGGACATACACTGAAGACATTGTTTATCTGAAATTCAAATTTAAGTGGGCATCCTATATTTTTGTTTGCTAAATCTGGCAACCTTTAATATAAATGACAGATCCAAGGAGGGGCAAAGATCTAGATGTGTCAACAATCACTGAAAAAAATTAAGAACATTGCAGGAACACTGGCTTACCTCAAACACCCTTCTAGAAATTTCCTCAGGTGAAGTGTGTCCTGCCATTAAGGCCAGAGACCTGTCTTGCCAGTTAAGCCCCCCCCAGGCAGGAGCAAGAAGGAAAATGTCTACATTCATTTTATGAAGCCAGCAAAACAACGACCCTAAACCTTCTAAAGAGAACGACAGACCAGTTGTGTTTTTGAAATTCAACATGAAGTTCCTAAAAAATATTAGCATGGAGAATCTAGCAACACGTGGACACAATGACATGTCCCACCTCACCCAGTAGGGCAGACACCAGCATTGCAAGAAAGGTCTTCTTCTTTCAGTGTATCCATGAGTGTGACTTTCATATCTTCTCTTCTATCCTGAGGAGAAATGATTTATCTCTACAGAGAATGAGGAAGCACTTGACAAATTTCAATACCCCTTCTATTTTTTTGTTTAAAGATTTTATTTATTCATTTGAGAGAGAGAGAACACAAGCAGGGGAAGAGGGGGAGGGAGAAGTGAACGTCCCACTGAGCAGGGAGCCCCACGTGGCCCATATCCCAGGACCTGGAGATGATGACCCGAGCCGAAGGCAGACGCTTAACTGATTGAACCACCCAGGCGCCCCTCAACACCCATTCTTGATAAAAATGACAAAAGAAAGAAAGAAACCCACCAAAAACCCACTGAATAAAATGGGAATGAATGGATACTCCTTTAACGCGAATATATGTCCCAAGGCAACAATAGAAACCTCTGCTGGGCATTGACCATGGGCTGGGTACCTGTCTATTGCTTTACATGTATTAACTCAACATATAATTCTCCTTAATGAAGTGGAGCTATGATTATCCCAGTTTTACAGATGAGGATCCTGAAGTCATAATGAACCAAGGGTCATGCAGAATACACGCCAGAAACAAACGTCCGATACACTGATAGAGAAAATCAATCTTGATTCCTACCTCACACCAAATATAAAAATCACTTAAGATGAATCTTAGTCCTAAATGGAGAAGTTAAAACGAGTGCTTGGGCAAGTGTTCCATCATCAATTATTATAAAGACCTTTATTTTCTTGAATTCCATCGGGGAGGGAAAAAATCAAGGGGCTCCTGGGTGGCTCAGTCAGTAATTGTCTGCCTTCGGCTCAGGTCATGATCCTGGGGTCCTGGAGTTGAGCCCCACGTCAGGCTCCCTGCTCAATGTGGAGTCTTCTTCTCCCTCTCCCCACCATACCCCCTCATGTTCTCTCTTGCTCTCTCAAATAAAGAAAATATTTTTAAAAAATCAAGTAAACAAATCCATCCGAATTTGTTTTAAAACAAATTATAAACATACAGTTGTTAAAGCAGCATATGAGTAAACCTACGAAGTCAAGCAACCACAATATAAACTCCACAAAGAGATGTAAATAAATATGGAAATCATGTCTCTGCTAAAGGAGCGGTCCAAAGCCATAAGAAAAAGATTGTTATCAATACCTCTTAGAACAAGTGGGCAGCCACCTAGGAAAATAATGAAGTGGGATCCCTACCTTTTTATCTACACCAAAATAAATTCCAGTCAGATCAAGACTGAAGTGTTAAAAATGAAACCATATAAATCTATAAAAAATCAAATGCAGGGCGCCTGGGTGGCTCAGTCGGTTAAGCGTCTGCCTTCCACTCAGGTCATGATCCCAGTGTCCTGGGATCAAGCCCTGAAGCAGGCTCCCTGTTCGGCAGAGAGCCTGCTTCTCCCTCTCCCTTTCCCCCGTGCTTGCTCTCTCTCTCTCTCTGTGTCACATAAATAAAATCTTTTTAAAAAAGTTAAAAAAAACAACAAACAAAACATCACAAGGAAATTTTATTTATATTCTTAGAGAAAGGAAAACCTTTTTAGGCATGACATAAAAACAAGAAGTAAAAGAAAAAAAAGAACACCAGATATATTTGAACACGTAAAAAGTAGAAATTTTGACGTAGAAAACTTCTTTAAAGACCAAAAAACACAAATAAAAATCTAAAAAAAAAAAAAAGACCAACAGAGATTTGTGACGATGAGGGTGGAGCTAGAGCAGATTATGCTAAGCAAAATAAGTCAGAGGAAGACAAATACCATATGATTTCACTCAAACGTGGAATTTTTTTTTTAAAGATTTTATTTATTTGACAGAGAGAGATCACAGTAGGAGAGAGGAAGGGAAGAGATCACAGAGAGAGGAAGGGAAGCAGGCCCCCTGCTGAGCAGAGAGCCCGATGTGGGACTCGATCCCAGGACCCTGAGATCATGACCTGAGCCGAAGGCAGAGGCTTAACCCACTGAGCCACCCAGGCGCCCTCATACGTGGAATTTAAGAAACATGACAAACGAGCAAAGAAAACGAGAGAGGAACCAAAAAACAGACTCTTAACTATAGAGAACAAACTGGTAGTAACCAGAGGAGGGAGGCGGAGGGGGGTGTACTAGGGAATGGGGATTAAAAATTACACGTACCCCGATGAGCCCTGAGTAATGAGCCCTGAATGGTCGAGTCACTACATTGTACGCCTGAAAGTAATACAACACTGTACGTTAATTATGCCGGAATTAAAACTCTTAATAAAAAAATAGTTTCAGTACATAATGCTCTATGGGGTTGGGTTCTTTAATATTTAAATACTTAAATATTTAATGTCAAAGACCAAGTGTCCATTAGAAAGATGCACAGGGACATGGCTCATTGTAGACCATAGAAAGCGAGCTACAGTGATTGCTCTAACATAGAAAAAGTTGCTCAACCTCCCTCATAAATGAGCATGGCCAATAAAAACAATAGTGAGACCCCCCGCAGGGACAAAGTAAATAACTCCAGGCTCAGAAAGCTTCCTCTGTGAGTTCTTCTAAACACTGATGGGAGGAAAAACACCAGTCTTACACAAACTCTTCCAGAGAACAGAAAAGAGGAAAGAGACATTGCACAATGCTTTAAATGAGGCAGCATCATCCTGAGAACAAAACCCGACAAAGAAATGTCAGGAAGGAAAAGTGGAGGGCGATTTCATCTGTGGACAGAGAGGCAAAACTCCTCAATGAATGATGAGCAAACCAAATCACTCCCAGTTGGCGTTTATTCTGGGAGTGCGAAACGGGTTACCCATGAGAAAGTCAAGCCATGTAATTCATTGTACTAACATAGTAACAGAATAAAGGAAAAAAAAAGAGAGAATCAGCCATCTCGATATATGCAGAAGAGAGTTTGGTAAGATTTACCAACTTGCATTCACAGTGAGAAGTTTCAGGAACTGTTAACGGAAAGAAACTTCCTTAATCTGATAAATTGCAGCGGCAGAACCTTTAGAGAAAACGTCATACTTCGTGGTAAAACATAAAAAGCCTTCCTTCTGAGACTGTGACCAGCTCCTTTTGAGACCAAGATAAGCATGGTGGGCTGTCATCACTTCCTTCCATTAACGGCAGGGAAGTTTTCACTAGCGTAACAAGGTGAGGGAAAAAAAAAAAGACACAAGGACTTTCCGGGAAGGAGAACATAAAATTGTAGCTACTTTACAGATAAACCATTAGAAATCGATGAATTTCACACAATCACTGGAATCAAGGAAAATGTACAAAAACCAATAGTATTTCTACATACCAGCCACAAATAGAAAACATTTTTGGAACTGAAATCATAAAAGTATTAAAAAAATAGAAAATCAGGGGCCTCTGGGAGGCTCAGTAGGTTAAAGCCTCTGCCTTTAGCTCAGGTCATGATCTCAGGGTCCTGGGATGGAGTCCCAAGTCTGGCTCTCTGCTCAGTGCGAAGCTTGTTTCCCTTCCTCTCTCTCTGCCTGCCTCTCTGCCTACTTGTGATCTTTGTTTGTCAAATAAATAAATAACATCTTTAAAAAAAAAAATCAAAGCCTAAAAGTGAAACTAACATGGGTATGTGAGATCTTTATAATAAACATAAAATGGGAGAATTTTTAAAAGACCTAAATAAATGGAGACTTATACTAGGTTCATGAACTAGGAGGCTTCATTCTCCTCACATTCATCTAGAGAGTCAATGCAACCTTAATAAAAATCCTCAAAGAATTTTGGGTGGAAATTGCAAGCTTCTTCTTCTTCTTCTTTTTTTTTTTTTTTTTTTAAAGATTTTATTTGTTTATTTGACAGACAGATCACAAATAGGCACAGAGGCAGGCAGAGAGAGGAGGAAGCAGGCTCCCTGCTTAGCAGAGAGCCCAATGCGGGGCTTGATCCCAGGACCCTGGGATCATGACCTGAGCCAAAGGCAGAGGCTTTAACCCACTGAGCCACCCAGGTGCCCCTGGCAAGCTGCTTCTAAAATTCATGTGGAAACACCAAGAATCAAAACCAGCCCAGGCAATTTTGAAGAATAACATAAATGGAGGACTCACACTACTAGATATCAAGAACAAGCTATGTAATTAAGTAATTAGATAATTGATAAGTAAGGCAATTTGGTACTGGTGCGAAGATAAACTAGGCATAGGACAGAACAAAGACTCACCGTGCCTCTGATAGTGGGGACACAGCAGTGCAGAGGGCAAGGAGGGTTTTTTCAACACGTGGTAGCTGAGACAACTGGATATTTGCATGAAAAATGTGTATCCTGACCCCTACCTCACACCATGCACAATCTATTCCAGATGGCTTGCAGATTTCATTATGAAGTATGAAGCAACAATGCTTTTATAGGAAAACACAAGACAGCTTTGTAACTTTGGAGTAGGCGAGTGTTCTTGGGACACAAGAAGTATTAACTATAAAAGAAAAAATTGATAGACTATATTAAAGAACTTCTGTTTGACAAAAGACATCATTAAAACAGTGAAAGTCATTAAAACAGCAACTCACAGAGTGGGAGAGTATTTATACTACTTATATCTGACAACAAACTCTTATCCAGAGAAAAGAATTTCTACAAATTAATTTGAAACATCCAGGTAACCCAACAGAAAATGGGCAAAGGACTAGAACAGACTCCTCACAAAAGAGGTGCTCCAGATGGCCAATGAACATATGAAAAGGTGTAGAGCTTCACTAAATGTCAGAAAAATGCCAAGTAAGTATATGCTACTAGTCCATATACATGAAAATGGCCAAAATGAAAAAGACTGACAATACCAAGTGTTAGCGAAGATATAGCAAAAGGGAATTATCATACGTTGTTGGTGGGAAGGTCAGTGTTGGGGTCTGTTATCAAAGGAAAGAGACTGAGGCAAAGTGAAAGTTATGCAAAGCCTTATTCTATATCAAGCATTAGAAGTCAGACTGAGCAGCCAGGCCGCCTCCGAAGAGAGCGACCCTGCCCTGATCTCACAGGCTGGTTTTATAGGGCAGAACCGCAGACCCAAGGCTTCTATTGTTAAGGCATTTACTCCCGGAATTGATACCTGGAACCATAGCAGGAGCTACTGGGGCGTTTATTCCCATAATGAAATCCGTGGATGTAAACAACAATATGGCTACCTAGGCAATATGGAGTTGCTCTGGCTAAGCAGGCCCTAATAGTTAAACAGGTTTTAACATTAAGTCGGCCCTAACAGTCAGTTGTTAAAATCACTTTGGAAAATTGGCATTATCTATTAAAGCTACCAACACACACATGCCTCAGGCCCAGCAGTGCGTGTTCCTGGAAACTTACCCAACATAAATTCATATATTTTTGTGTCAAAAGTAACATACAAGAGGGGCTAGGGATGCCTGGGTGGCTCAGTGGGTTAAAGCCTCTGCCTTCGGGTCATGTCATGATCTCAGGGTCTTGGGATCAAGCCCCGCATCGGGCTCTCTGCTCAGCAGGGAGCCTGCTTCCTCCTCTCTCTCTGCCTGCCTCTCTGCCTACTTGTGATCTCTCTCTCTCTGCGTCAAATAAATAAAATCTTAAAAAAAAAAAAAAAGAAAAAAGAAAAGAAAAGAGGGTCTCCTGTGTGGCTCAGTCATTAAGCGTCTGCCTTCAGCTCAGGTTGTGATCCCAGAGTCCTGGGATTGAGCCCCGCATTGGGCTCCCTGCTAAACAGGAAGCCTGCTTCTCCCTCTCCCACTCTCCCTGCTTGTGGTCCCTCTCTCATTATGTCTCTCTCTGTCAAATAAGTAAATAAAATCTTAAAAAAAAAAAAAGGAAAAAACAAAAGACACATACAGAAATGTTCACGGCACTAGCCATTATAGCTCCAAACTAAGAAACCAACCCAATGTGCCTCAGCAGGAAAATGGATAAACAAATTCATTCGATGGAAGAATCCTCAAGAAAAAAAAAGTCAGTGACAACCTCATACCTCAACACGGATGAATCTTTGCACATGCAAAAAGAGCCAGGCACAAAAGAGGATCTCCCCTATGATTCCATCTTATTAAAGTAAAAAGCCCACAAAACTAACATAAGGTGTGAGAAATCAGTGACTAACCTGGGGACGAGGGGGAGGGCAGTGCCTGATAGAGAAAATGGGGGAGGGTGTAAGGGGGTTGGTACTGTTCAATTTCTTGACATGAGTGGTGGTTAACTGGGCATACTTTGGATTTTTTAAAAAAATATTTTATTTACTTATTTGAGAGAGGGAGAGAACAAGTAGGGGGAGTGACAGAGGGAGAGGGAGAAGCAGGCTTTCCACCAAGCAGGGAGTCCAATGTGGGGCTCGATCCCAGGACCTGGCAGCATGACCTAAGCCGAATGCAGATGTTCAACAGACTGAGCCACCCAGGCGCCTCTTTGTTTTGGATTAATTCATTGAGGTGGACCCTGGAGCAGTGTGCTTCCTTGCATTTAATTTATACTTGATTTATCAGGGTTCCCTCAGAGAACCTGCCACCGTGGGAGCTGGTCAAGGGACCTCTGTGAGACTGTTGTCTCCTCGCTGCTCTTGGAGCTTGAGCTTCGTGTGGCAGAGTCTGGAGGGCAGGCAGGTGGACGTTAGGTGGAGGGGGTGCTCCAGAGCTGGCTGGAACCCCGCTTGTGGGTTGGAGCCCACATGGATTAGTTGATACCCAACAGCCTTCTTGCTGTCAAGGGAGGCAAATGTTCCTGCAGAAGCTGGACACCTTTGTCAGGCACCCAGCCCAGCAGTAGAGAAGCTGAACGTGGCCTGAGGGCAAGTGAAACGGCTTCCGCCCTTGACCTCTTCTGGTGCCATCTGAGCTGAGCCAGTAGACACAACGATGAGTGTGAGCTATGAATGAGACCGCCGATCCGTTTCCCGCCTCCGAATTGGGCGGGAACTCTCTTGCGGTCCCTCCTGACCCAGATGGGAATTCTGGGAATGTCCAGTCTAGTCAAGTTGATGAGGGCCTCACCACATGTTTTATCTTTCTGGCAAAGAGCAAACAGTATGAAGCCTCCTTGTACTGATGGGGGTGAGGGGACCCGGCTCTCCCAGTCACTTAGGGTGTCAGTGAGTGCCACTCCAGGAGGACAATGCACGGGTTGTTTAACCAGCCAGTCCTCCGGTATGAACTGCTCCTGCAAATAAACCTGAACTTCCTGACAAAGGACAGCAGTGCTTGAAGAAGCAAAAGACTGAACACAGCTTCATGCCCACCAACTGGGGACTAGTTCCATAAACTTCAAATTTTTAATTTTGTATTGTAGGAAAATAACGTAAACATGGAACCTTCACCATCTGAACTCATTTAGAAGAGTCAGGCTTGGAGGCATTAAGCACTTTCACGGTGTTGACCCACCGTTGGCACCCATACCTCTCCAGAATGTTTTCATCTTCCCAGACCGAAACTTTGGTCCCATTAAACACTAGCTCCCCATTCCCCTCCCCGGGCCCTGGTAAGTTTTTACTGTCTGTCTCTATGAATGTGGTGACTCTAGGAGCTTCGTATGAGCGGAATAGTACAAGCATTTTCCTTTTGTGTCTTTTTTTTTTTTTTTTTAATATTTATTTGACAGAGAGACAGAGAGGGAGCACAAGCAGGGGTAGTGGGAGAGGGAGAAGCAGGCTTCCTGCTGAGCAGGGAGCCCGATGCAGACAGGGCTCCATCCCAGGACCCTGGGATCTCGACCTGAGCTGAAGGCAGACACTTAACTGACAGAGCCACCTGGGCGCCCCTGAGCAAGAAGTCTTCGCGTTCGCCCATGTCAGAGCCTGTGGAGAACATTCCGCCGCGCGGGCGTGCCACGTCTCCTTTACCCCTTCCACCGTCCATGGACACTTGGTTGCTTCCACCTTTTGGCTGTCATGAATAACGGTGCTGTGAACACTGACCTATCTTGAGTATTTAAAAACCTTATGCCCATAGAATCTATTTTCAACAGTAATGAACAACGTCAGACCATCTTTTTGTATCCCTGCCCCTGGCATTAGAGTTAAGAGAAACTGCTGCAAAAATGGGCCTCAAAATGAATTATGATTTGGGATACCTGGGTGGCTCAGTGGGTTCAAGCCTCTGCCTTCAGCTCAGGTCATGATCCCAGGGTCCTGGGTCGAGCCCTGCATCTAGGTCTCTGCTCAGCAGGGAGCCTGCTTCCTCCTCTCTCTCTCTCTGCCTGCCTCTCTACCTACTTGTGATCTCTGTCAAATAAATTAAAAAAAAATAATAAAATCTTTAAAAAAAATGTACTATGGTTAAATCACCAGTTTTCTTGTTCTGGTGGTAGTACCGGATGGCTGAACAGGTCAGTGAGGCGGGGGGGAGGGTTCCCTGCCACATGCTGAGGACCCACGTTGGTCCAGAGCCACCCTTGTAACAGAAGGCAGCAGAAAGATCTTGGAGGGATGTACCCTGTTCTTTTCTGCTCGCTTGGCACGAGCTACAACTCAGTCCCGTGACCACCCCAGCGCAAGGGGCGCTAGGAAATGCAGTCCAGTGTGCAACCCAGGAGCGGCATCTGGGTTTCCCGGGCTGCTTGGCTCTGCTGTCTGCAGGCACCTACTCAATCTCACTTCCCTAATGGTTTTTGTCCTTTGAAGTTCTGCTGGAATGGGACTCCTCCAGGAAGCATGCCTTGATTTCCTACTCCTGAGACATACTGCACTGAGCTTGCCCCCACAATGGGCAGCCGTCGGACTGTGAGCTCTGAGGAAAGAGGCGGCCCAGGGAAGACACTCAACCACCCCAAGGCTTGCAGAAGGAGCCAGGCTGGCCAAAGAGGGGGCCCTGCTCCCCACTGTGCTGTACCAGTCTCTCGGCCCTGTGCTTCCCACTGTCTTCAGCTAATGGGTGGCCTTAGGGAGAGGTCGGAGGGTGGAAGCAACATGTGCTTCCCCCATCTTGGGCCTGTGGCTCCTGCTAGGACCCTCTGGCCTGCATGGTTCCTGCTGTGAGGTTCCCACGTTTGTGAGCACCTGGGCCTGGCTTTGTCACCCTCCTTCTTTTGTTCCTCAGCCCAGGGCTGTTGCTGGGGTCCCGTGGTGGCCTCACCAGCTACTTGGCTTGCATCTGGATTCTCCCATCCCTGTGTTTCTACGTTCTTGGATTATTGTCTCTCAAACCCCAACCAATACAAAAGATAAGGGGCTAGACATTGGGGTCTGCTAACTTGGCACTGTGGTTTGGGGAAACCACTCCCCTGAGACGGTGGTCCTGCCTTTGAGGTCTCTAACAGGAGTCTTTGTGGGACTCTGGGACCTTTTGCCTCACACAGGCCCAGCAGTACCCGACTCCCTTGAGTCCCATGGGAAAACCCATCAGGTGTGGGGCTTCCCAGCCTGGCCTGTCCCTGGCAGCGGGAATTCCAGATGTCTGGGGGCCAGGGCCACAGAGAGCGCACCCCTTCTGTGGGGGAGGGTTTGGGGCAGCTCTTGGTCCCAACAAGTGCAGGTTGGGAAGCCAGAGGGAGGCTATGTTTTTCTCTTTTAGGATGAAGCGTAACTGCCCAGGTCTGTTGGAGTGGGAGCCTCACTATTCCTCAGACTGGGTGGCACTTCTCTTCCTCTGAGCCTCGCCCAGGCTGTTCCTCTGCCTGGAACGTCCTCGCTAACCAATCACGTCTCTGAGAATTGGACCTAACCTTTCAGTTATGGCCCAGGAGTTGTGAGCTTTCCCCTGATATCCCTGGGGTATCTGCTCCCCCAGGTCCAGGGTGCCTCAGGAGGAAACTGACCTGTCACCCACTGTCTTGTGCCTGGACCAGCACTGAGGATTCAGGTCTCTGGGAAGCCAGCCCTGTCTTACCACATCTGCAGAGAGGAAAGTACCTGCTCAGTGGCCAAAGAGCCAGCTCTCAGCCCCAGCCTGCCCTGAGCTGGAAAACAGTGAGGAAGCAGCAGCGTGGGTCCTGACCCCCATATCCCTCCTTAGGTCTCTTGGGTACCACCCTATGAAGACCCCCAACCCCTCTCATCTGTTCTCTGAACATACCCCATCATGCAAGACTACCTCCTCCAGGAAGCCTTCCAGACTGCACCTGCCCCTACCACCCAACTTTCCCACCTTTGCCCAGGACCCTCAGCCAATGGTAAGTCTAGCAGGGTGGGGAAGCTCTGCTTCTGCCCCTGGTGGCCAGTGCCAGCTGGATGGCCTGTGCTCCGGAGACTGCGGGATGACTCAAGGCCTTCCTAGCAGAGGGCGATGCAGAAGTGGGCCTGCATGGGCCTTGCTTGGTCAAGGTAGTGACAAGCCCACTGGCCCAAATGGAGAGTCTGTGGACTGTCAGGACCTGGTGGTCTAGGTCCCATCTCTGTTCCTACCATCTGCTGCCCCCACGTGGCCACTATCAGCACTGCAGGTCGCAGTGAAGGGAGCCTCCACTTCCACTCATTGCCTCCCACCCAAGGTTTTACATCCCTTGGGCAAGCTCGAGCCACTGGCCTGGACCAGGGCGAAATCAACCTCCAATCCTCTCCTCCACTGTGCTTTCCCGGAGACCCATGATGCAAGCCTGGTCCTAGCCTATGCTGCCAAGGCCCTCCCCTAGCTCACCACTCAGCACCCTCCCTAGCAATAGCATGAAACCTGATCTCCATACCCCGCTTCTGGACACTCCTAGGTAAAGAGCCCAGGCACCCAGAACATGGGCTCTGGTAGTGCTGGGGCAGGGGAGGGGCCCAGGGGCGGGCTGGGCTGGGACAGCAGGCTGCAGGGGTGGGAAGTGCAGGTGCCAGTGCTGGCCCCACCCCCTCCTGGGCACCCAGCATGGCACGCCATGGTGAACGCTTTGCAGACACAGTCCCTTGTCTTCAGCCCAAGAAGTGGCCACTGTTCTCAATCCCACTTTTCAGGTGGAGGCAGGCCAGTGAGGGACCCACCCTAGGTGGCTGGACAGTGGACCAAGGTTGCTCTCGGTGCTGCCGGCCCCACAAAGCAACCACGGAACCGTCCAGAATCAAAGTGTAGCATGAGCACCAGGACACCAGGGAGGGGGCACCACAGGCTTGTTTTCTCTGGGTAGAGAGGGAGGGGTATCTCAAGTGACATTCCAGTAGAGTTAGAAGGGACATTCCAGAAGAGTTAGAAGTGACATTCCAGAAGGGTTAGAACTCCGAGCCTGGAGTTCAGAGAGTGACCCTCCACACTGGGGTCCTGAGGCCTCTCCCACCGAGGCTGGGCCAAGTCCTGCAATCAAGGCAGCTGGGTGCTAAGGCTCCTGTGTTGGGGCACCAGGGACCAGTGGATTGGGATCACAGGTTTCAGACACGGAATCTGAGGTACCACCATTTGAGTTTCAAGTACCAGAGTGCTGGATCTCTGGAGACAGGTGATAGAATTGGAGGGAACTGAGTCTGGGGGTGAGAGCTTAGACTACTTGGGGACTAGAGCACCAGGTGCCTGTCGGGAGCTTCCCGGCTCGAGCCAGGTGTCCAGGTCTAAGGAGACAGAGCAGGGCACTAGGGTAAGGGTACACATGGGCATTAAAGGCTCAGGTATCAGGTGTCCAGGTCCCTGTACATGGTGCAAGGGATAGGGGGATCGAAGTGCCGGGGTGCACGCTCTCCAGCGCTTTCTCCTGGGAGGTTGGTCTTGGCTCCAGGTTCTTGGTCTCTGGCTGTGGGCCAAATGAGCCTCCTTCAGGGCTGCGAACCCCAGCTGGCCCTGGAACAGAGACACCATCTAGAGCAGACATGGGGGGCACTGTGGGGTCTCAGTGGGCTGGGACTCTCCCTAGTGCCAACAAGGGAGGGGCACAGATGGGGGTCCCGCCGGCAGAACCCTGGGTCTGTGGGGCTGGGGGGCGGGGCCTCACATGTTGCCCTTCCTGCGGCGTAGAAGCACATACACCAGCGCGACCAGAGCCACCACGGCCAGGCCTCCGAAGATGATGCTCAGTAGGACCGCATGGCTCCGAGCTGGAAACAGGGCAGAGGGGTGAGGGCACTTGCGGGCGAGGTGGGGTGGGGGGAGAGGCAGGTGGGCCGGGCACCCTCACCTGGCTGGCACATGGGGCTGGGCCTGGACCAGGTACCATCGGCCTGGCAGGTGCTGGCCTCTGCCCCAAACAGGTTGTAGCCGCTGTCACAGTGGAAGTGGACTGTGGAGCCCGCCAGGTAGCTGATCCCCTCCTTGTGCCCATTGAGGGGCGGAGCCAGCCAGCCGCAAGACGTCACTGGGGTAGGGGACCAGGAGTAGAGCACAGGATGACGTTACTGGCCGACAACCCCCACCCCCTACGCTGCAGCTACCAGCTTAGGAGGGCACGTCCCAGCAGGACGTGCCCATCCCATCTCTTCGGGCCCCCAGCCGCCCTCACCAGGCCGCAGGCTCTGCATACGATGCTGGTGCCGCTGGTGGGCCATCAGCGTGCCGTTGCCCACGCTCAGGCTCCCAGTGGCCATCACATCAAAAGCGCAGAAATGGTCATCTCCACATAATTCAGCCACCTCGGGCTGGTTGGGGTTGGGGGTGGTCTCCTCGGCGAACAGGGGCTGAAAGGTGTAGTCATGCTTGGACTGATACAGGAAGTTGTTGACCAGGAACCAAGAGTCATAGGTAAGCAGGGACGAGGCGTTCTCCACGGCCCCTGGGGAGACACACAGCGGGTCGTGCTGGTGGCCGACGGTTCTGGAGTGTCTCCCTTTACACTGCCATGTTCCCCCCCATCCCCAGTGGGCCTCAGGGTCACTCACAGTCGGCCCCAAAGCGGAACAGCTCCCGGGAAGTGGACTTGGGGGGCAAGACCCTCCCATTGCGCAGGGTAAAGTCGTCGGTGGGGTCATCATTCAGTGTCCCAAGAAGGCCTTGCGTGTGGGTAAGGAACTTCTCAGGCAGGAGAACAGTCACACTCAGGAACGGACGCTGGGCGAGGACCTCCAGGCCAGCCCCTGATGACAGCATGATGGACACGCTGTCTTGGGCAGCTATGGACAGGAACATACCTGGGCACAGGGGGATCTGGAGTCAGGGTTGTCCACTCAGGGCACCGTGCTGTGACTCCACAGCCCCAGGGTGAGTGCAGCAGCCTCCGTGGGCTCCCAGGGGAGGAGAAGGTGTCCCCAGGGCCAACCCTGCTGTGACACTCCCTCACCCCAGGCCCACACTTTTTCTGGGACCCCCAGGCTCCGAAGGGACCCCTCACACCAAGGCCCTGGCTGGGGGGGGGGGTCACCTGTGGGCCCTCACTCCTCAAGAAAGGCAGCAGCCATGCCCACCTCCACCCTTCCTGGGAGTCCCTGTAACCATCCGCAGTAGCAGGCCCAGCCCAGGTCCTGACCTGACCCACCCCAACCGCAAGAAACTCATTTCATTAGCTCAGTTCCCTGAGGTTGTGCCACCACAGAAGGGGCGGACAGAGGGCTGCTCCTTAGCCCTTGGGGCCGACCAGCATCCTCGAAGCAGGTTATTCCTATCACTGCAGCTTCCAGCTCCTCGTCCCACCATCCGGGCATCTCAGGATTCTGATCACATGGCTGGGGCTCCATGGGTGTGAAAGCATGAGATGAGACCAGGTGCCCAGGCTGGACCTCCCTACCTGGGGCCTAGAACCTCACTTGCCCAGACAGCCGTGGGCTGGGGACGTGGGTCCACTGTGCTGGGCCCCTCACCATGGGGCGCAGGGGAGAGGGGCAAACTTGCGCCGCTAAGCTGGGACAGCATACGGACCATATCGAGGCCCCCATCTCCAATTCCATGCCCCAAAGCCCAGGGCCATGGCCACCATGAGAGGCAAGGCTCAGGTGGGAAGGAGAGGCGTGAGAGCAGCCCGCAGAAGCTCCCGGGCCATCCCGCTCACCTTTCAGGTCCATCCAGCTCTGTTCCGTGAAGTTGAGCACCTCCTGGTTCAGCAGCACCTGCAGCACCTCGCCATCCAGCCGGACCTCCACTACGTCCGAGTTGCCCTCCTGGACAGCCACAGCCATCAGCCCTGTGCCTTGGTCCTGCGCGCCTGGGGGGGCACATGCAGAGCGGGGTGCTCAGCATCACCCTTCCTCCTGGGAAGACCCCCAAGCCTCCCGAAGCCCGCGGGCCTCAGCCTCACCCTCTGAAGTCGTCCGGGTCTGGGCCCGCCCGTGCACCCTTAAGTTGGTCAGTGTGGCCTCCAGCAGCACGTACTCGCCACGCCCATTGAAAGTGAAGTTGGCGCCATCGAAGGTGACAAAGTGTGGGTCCCCGAAAGTGGAGGCTGGGGAGAGCAGAGGGTCAGGTGGGCTGCTCTGGTGCAGCCCTGCTTGGGGCCTGGCCTCTGTTGGCACCCACCTAGGCGCGACGGCCGGTAGCTCCGACAGTCACTGGACGGCCGCCGCCGCATGTACCGGGAGCATTCGGGCGCCCAGAGGCAGCAGTGGTAGAAGCTGACGACATCGTAGAGCCAGTGGGAGAGGCCAGGCACGCGGGGTGGCGTGCGGAACGGGGGTGCGCCCCAGTCGTGGCCGCGGTCTGGGGTGCTGCCCCCCGTTGAGTCGGCCGTCAGGAGCAGGGTGCCAGCCGCCGTGTAGCAACACTGCTGGCCGGAGGCGTACCGGGGGCTGGGGGCAAGGACAGGTCAGGGCCACCGTTGATGCCCAGCCCAGCCCCCCCGGCCCCCCCACTGCCTGGGGGGCTCACCTGGCTTGCACAGAGCGCACGCAGTGTACAGCCCCAGGGTGGTAGGTGCACACGCTGCCGTGCTCAATGTCACAGCCGTAGTCCGTCTATAGAGCGGGAGGCTGCTGTCAACTGCGCGAGCCTCAGGCTCTGCCACCCCCTCCCCGGGACCTGACCCCTCCCCTCTTTAGCCCTCAGACCCCAGCCTCACCTCCCTGGGGCCTCTAACTACATGCCCACCCTGGCTGCCTCTAGCTGGCCCCTCGCCCTCTCCAGGGCCCGCCCCAACTGGGGTTGAGGCTTACGTGGAAGCGGCCCGAGTCAGCCCGGGCCTGAGCCAGGGTGCAGGGGCAGTCCGGCACCTCCTCCAGGAAGTTGGGCAGTTGGTCCTCCAGGTCCTCCCAGGCCAGGCACTGGGCCCGGGCCCAGGCCTCGGGGTCCACCTGGAAGTCCTCACCCAGGTGCCAGGCCAGCGCGTGCTCGTTGCTCCAGAGTGCGTGCACGTCTCTGTGGGGGAATCGTGAGCACACTAAGGGCCTCACCCTTCCTCCGTCCCCCCTGCCCCGGGGGCCTCCCCGTTCAGCGTGCTGAGCAGCGGCCCAGGCCCAGCGGCCCATCCTCTTGGCCAGGGCCCGGGGCCCTTACTTCTCCCCTGCATAGTATCTGCTGCTGATGATCCGAAGTGCACCCACTTCCCATCTCTGGTAGTTCTGTGGTGCAGGCTTGGGAGTGAAGGTGAAGGCGCCAGAGTTGGGGATGTTCGTAGCCAGAGGGTACAGGTACGACCACTTTGCAACCCACTTATCTGAATATGGTGTCCCTGAGGGAGAGAAGGCCTTCGTCAGCCCTGGGGTCCCTCCCAAAGGGGCAGAGGAGGGGGCCAGGAGCCCATCTTTGGTGCTCAGAGAGGCCTGACAGATAGACAGGACAGATGATTCCCAGAGGAAGGCCCGCCCCACTGCCCCAGCAAGGACTCTGGCTCAAGGGACCACCATCTCCTCTTCCCACATGTTAGGGTCCCAGACCCACCTCCAGGCCGGGTCTAGAGCCATGCTAACAGTCCAGGGCCTTGGGAAGGCTGGGTAGAGCAAGCTTCTTCTGTTTCCAAGGCAAGCCCTAGATCCAAGGGCTGGTAATGTCCATACCTCCTCCCAGGGCTGGGTCCAAGCAGCCGGGGGCCTCCAGGCTCCCCCCACTCACGTACTTCCCCCCTTTCCTGTTTCTTGCCAGTGCCCTTCCCACTCAGCATCCCTGCGCCCGGGATCCGGCCCTGCCTGGGATCCCTTCACTCCCACCTCTGTACGCCCCCAACTCCCAACCCTCAGGGCCCACAGAGCAACACCGTCGGGCCAGCCTTGGGCTGGCCTTACCTGTCTCCTCATAGCCCCAGAGCTCGATGATGACAGACTGTGTGGACAGAGCCGAGGGCTCCCAGGTCACGGTGAGGTTTCCCGTGATCCCAGCTGTGCCATAGTACTGCCAGCGTGTCTCATTCACCAGCTCGCTCTTCTCTGTTTCTGACACTTTGTTGGGGTGCACTGGGCAGGGGGTGAGGGGTAAGCGGGGGCTCTGAGAGCTGGGCGTGCCTCCCAAGGACCAAGTCCCACTGGAGCACCGTCTCTCCCAGACCCTCGCTGTCAGGAAAGGACAGAGGCTGCGGGGGAGGTGGGGCCCTGGCCTCCCCGCCTTCTCCTGGCTTGCCTGAGCCGAATGACCCACCTTGCCAGGGGACCCTGGAAGCCCCCAATATCCTTTTGGGCTGGGAATCCTGTGTGGATGCCAGGAGGCAAGGGGAGGAGCTTGAGAACCCTGGCCCCCCTGGTCGGGCGCACCTCCAAAGGGACTGGTTTAGCCAGAGCAGCCGGGCAGGGCTGGCAGGCGATGCATGCCTAGGGTAATTCCCTGTAGGGCGGCCCAGGCTCAGTAAGGCGGGACTCACCAGCCAGCCAGGTCCCGGAGCGTGGAAAGGAGCGACCATTGTCCAGGGAGAGTGTGAAGGGGATGCGGCCTGTCTCATACAGCAAGGGGGACACACAGTGCACACGTCCAAAGGAATCCACGTGTCCGAGGGTCTGGATGCTCTCCTTAAACCTGTGAGGGTTGCAGGTGGCAGGAAAGGCGGGGCCTGGGTGGGGAGACCCCAGCCAGCCAGTTGCCCCTGGGTCCCCAGCAGGCACAGAGCCCCTCGGGCCTCCCACCTGCAGATCACGCCTTCAGTGGGGCTGAACCAGTTGAGATGCTGCACTACGAAGTCCTTGCCACCCATCATGGAGCCCGAGTAGGGAGAGATTTCCAGGCAGAAGTCCCGAAAGTCCGAGCAGCAGGAGCTCAGGCCGGAGCAGGTTGGGTGGCAGGAGCAAGACCCATCCCGGTCTCCACAGCGCTGGGAGCAGCTCCCAGGGGCACCTGGAGGAGAGGGCCCTGAGCGCCTGGCTGCCCCACAGGCAGGCCTGGGCATTTCTTTTCCCAGCACCCAGGACAGAGAAGCATCCCCAAGAGAATGCGGACCAGGAATCGCACTGACCGCCAAGTGAACAGACTAGAAACCCACAGGCCCTGTGGGTTGAGGGATCCTTGGTACCATGATCTTGCAGTTGCCTGAATGACTTGCCAGAAGGAGGGGAGATAAAGGGCAAATGCCTCCAAGCAGAGATTTTTGCAGCATCAAGAGAAGCCTCTAGGGCAGGACTGACCTTCGGCCACCAAGTCCCAGGAGACCGCAACCTCATGACAGCCAGAAGTGGCTGAGCCCAGTCTCTGAGCTGGGAGCTGGTCTCTGGGTCGATGGACCTGGCCTGGTGGACCTTCTGGAGTCTCACTGGAAGCCTGACAGGAGCTCATTCCCCAGCCTCAATGTGCCCCATCTCCCTTTGCCAGGCAACACTGGCTTACGGACTGTGGCCCCCAAAGGAGCCCCACCCTTAGGGGAGAGGGTGAGGAGTGCTCCTCTCCTCTGAGGGGAAAGGAGAGTCATCTCCAGCAGAGGGCTGGAGGGTGGTTTTGTGTGGGGCTATGGACATCAGGCCTCAGGGGATGGACCCTTGACAGGACTCCATACCTCTGTAGCAGGAGTGGCTGGGCAGACTGGAGGGTGGTCACTGCAGACACCGAGGCAGAGATCACATGTCCCACCTGGCTCTTCCCTACCACTCCACCAAAGGAGGCCAGTCAAGGGCTGGGGTTGGACCTGAGCCACCCCAGGTGACCCCACTTCACCCAGCACAGGGACTGGCACTCAAGAGAGTCCATAAATATTTATTGACAGAGAATGTGAGGGCTCAAGGCAGTGGGGGAGGAGGCTGAATGAGGCCAGTAAGAGAGCTAAGGGGTTGAAGGGTGGTGGCGCTTCCCTGGAACAGGAGAGGGTGTGGCGGTGGGGGGTGGGGGGGATGTTAGCTGGGAGCCTGACACTGCCAGCCCAGCCGAGCCTGACTCTGGGGTAGGAGCCTTCCATCCAGACTTTCCTCGGATTCAGCCCCACCCTAATAAGGACCCACAGTCTTGCCTCTCACACCCTTCCCCGCGACTTGGGGCTGCAGACTGAGGACTCTTCTGAGACCTCCCACTGCCCCCGGTGGAGGGGGGGCACTTTCCTCCCAGGCAGCCGGCACCTCCCAGCGGGTTCAGGGTGGGCAAAGCCCAGACTCCATCCTGCCTGCAGCTCCTGGACCCTGGGCATCCCGGAATTTCTTCTCACAACCCCCAGTACAGTCCCAGATGGCCTGACAGATGGACAGAGGCTGAGCAGAGGGGCGTCCACCTGGGCACGGCCGCAGCAAGCAGGGAGAGGGAAGACGGGGCAGAAGCTCAGGGTGAGGGCGTACCTGCCGCAGGCCGGGGGCCGGGGCCGGGGACTGTCGCGAGCAGCAGCAGCAGCAAGGCCCAGAACAGGACGGGCGGCTTCATCGTGCGGCCGGCCTCAATCCGCAGCCTTGCCTCGCAGCAGTGGCTGGCGGGTTGCGGGCTGGCTAACTCCCCTCAGCCTGGCCCCGCCCCGCCTCGGCTCGCCCCGCCCCGGCCCGTCCCGCCCCGCCCCGCCCTGCCCGGTCCCCTCTCAAAGTCCACAGGATCCCCCGGGGATCTGTAGGGCCCAACCTGCTCCGTTAGCACATTCCTGACCCACCGGCCCGGACACGGTGGGAGGGGGTCCGAGCCTTCCAGGGGTTGGATCCAGATGTCTAGAGGCTGCAACGTAGCCCAAGGGATCCCACCTCTGGTCCAGCCCTGGGGAGGCGGGCGGGGCTCCCCTGGGGCTGGGCTTTGGCGAGGGTGGTTCCTGCGGTCTCAGGATTCCAGCGCCCAGGGGCCCTCAGCCACAAATCTCTCATCCCTTGTCCTTGGCTTCCCTACCCAGAACAGGTATTCCCAATTCCTCCCCACAGCCTTGCAGGGAGGGAGAGCAAGTAACTTCCTGTTGATCGCTGGTAAGGGGGTGTGTGGGTGTGCGTGGGTGCTGAAGGAGGGCTGGAGGAGGGGGCCCCTTCTGAGGGAGGTGAAGGGTGTGGGAGGGGCCCAGGCAGGGCAGGTTAGCAGTGGGGTTAGGGGCTGAGACCAGAACCCCCCTCCCAACCCTGGACTGGAATCCCTGGAGTGGCCTGGGCATCTGAAACAGGGCTCCAGAGAAGGGCCACCCAGCCCCACCCACCCTTGGCTGTCATACTCTCCTCAGTGTAATCTCTTCTGTGTTCTCCCTTCTCAAATGCAGGGAAGGAAATACAGGTCCAGATGTAGACCGGAGGGGTGAAGGTCACTGGGAGAGGCTGCAGTCTGGGCCAGGGCCCAGGCAGCTTCTTGGAGACCTCCACTCCACTCCTGAGGCCTGGGACTCACTGGGACTCTGCCACCCGGACTGAGTGTCCAGACAGACAGATGGTTCTCTCCCCAGAGGCGGGGTCCAAAGGGGACACATCCCCAGACCTTGAAGAGAGCTGAAGTTGGTGGGGGGTTATGAGCTAAAGCCATCTGGCTGTGACCCATCTCAGCTCCTGGGATCTGGCCAGCCCGTTCCCTGGGCAGCAACTCTTCCCATCAGGTGGATGGGTCTGCAGTTTCATCAAGAGGTGGCTCCTCAAGGTGTCGGGAGAGCCAGTTGGGGTGGTTAGAAGCCACAACTCCCAGTTTGGTTGTGGGGTGCTCAGGTTACCCTCTGTAGGCAGGTGCTGGGGGCTGATGCTGGGACTCATCCCAGGCTCAGGATTGAAGGTGTTCCCTATGGCACAAGTCAGGAGAAGGAAGATGTTAGGAATGCTCCCAGGATGGGTCCCAGGTGCCCTGGGGGCCTGAGAGTCAGGAATTTGGGAAGAGGGCATCAACTGAGTAACTGTTGCCCTCACCTTGCAAAGAGCCTGAATTAGGGCAGTTCTGGCAAGGGTCTTTCCAGGGCTGCTATGCTTCTGGGTCCCCATGGTGGCTCTGCCAGGTGTGGGCTGGTGACCCTGGCAGTGCCCAGCCCATGAGGGGCACCAGGCAGCAAGGTGCATCCCCATCTCCCTTCTGGATGGAGAGCTTTTCTGGGGAGACCCCTTTCTGGGGTAGGGCCAGCCCAGATCCAGGATGGGGGGGGAGGAGACAGCTAGGTCCCCAAGGCACTGAGGGGTTGTAAAGAATGAACTTATGAACAAGGAGCCCCAATTTTATGTTGCACTGAGATCCACAACGTACATGGCTAGTTCTATCAGAGGGCAAGTGTGGTGGAAGGTAAGTGCCTTTCCTGCCAGCCCCACTCCCCCTTCCTGACACTGACCCCACCTCTCAGGGTCCCCTGCACTGGGTCCCTATCACAAGAGAGTTCCTCAGCCTGGCCTGGATGCTGCCTGCTCCTCTCGCCCCTGCCCACTCCAGACGGGCACACCCCACACTCTTGAGTCCTTCAGGGGACACCCCAAAGGCCCCTTCCAGGCCTGGCTCCAGTCCCACCCAGAGGGTCTGTGCTCCCCTCTCCCCCCTCACTCACCCCCCCATCCCCAACACTGCCTGCTCCTGGGAGGCCCAAGGGTTGGTGCCTGACCAACAGGAAGAAGGGCCCAGAAACCCTGGACAGCAACCAGTTGAGGGAGGCTCCCTAGGGTTGAACAAAGAGGCAAAAGCAACTATTCCATCTTTATTAGAAAAGAAACCAAAAAAAGGGAGTTGGGGCGAGCCCAACCCTAAATGACCCCTCTGCTGTGACACAGGCAGAACCTGGCTCATCCGGGCATCGAGGTGTGGACATGGCCACCTGGGCTGGGCATGGGCATGTTTATACAAAGTCAACATTTCATAGAAAAGGATGCCAGCCCTGTTGTGCAAGCCTCCTCCAGGCCCCCATGCAGTGGGGACAGACAACGGCCTAGGCAGGTGGGGAGGACACCGCAAGGGATGGAGGCTGGGCAGACCAGGGCCTGCGTAGGGAATCGTGCTGTGCCTGGGTCAGGCATGGCCCAAGGGGTTCAGGCCAAGGCGGGGAGGCCCCAGCCCTCAGATGTCCATGTAGTCGTCATCCTCATCCGTCTCGCTCTCCAGAGAGGACTCCTGGCTTGACGTCTCCAGGACCTCCAAGGCCGGCTGGCACAGGCTCTCCTTCCGCACATTGGCCGCTGACTGGGCTGACAGGATGGCAGACTGCACACAGAGTGGGGCAGGGCGCTGGTCAGAGGTGGCCCAGGCCCGGCCCCAGTCCCGCCTGTAGCCCACGTCCCGCCCATGCCCCCCACTCGGCACCCGTGGTCACCTTCAGCTTCTGCTTGGTCTCCTCCGAGATGCTGCCTTTGGGTGAGAGCAGGGTTGGGGTGGGCGGCGTGACGGTGATCTCAGGGGGGAACTTGGTGGCGGCCGAGGGGATGACCAGCTTTGGCATGCTGGGCAGGAGGCGCGACTTGGCCCGGCCAGGCTCTGCCTTGCCGGGGGGACCCTCGGGTGGCTGGGCACTCACACTGCTGGGCACCTTGGAGCTGGTGACTGTGGGGTGGACCGTGGGAGCTGAGCCTTGTTCACAGCCTCCTGGACCTGCCTGCCCTTCCCTGGCTTGAGCATCAGTTTCCCCTCTGGAAGACAGAGGCAACCAAGAACGCCTCCTCCTGTGCTTTCTCTCGGCCCTCTGGTCTGTGCTGGCTGGCAGGCTCCAGGCCCCCTGCTGTGTCTGCCCCCACCCCCTGACTGCCCAGGTCTGGCTCTGGGCTGTGGGGCCTGGGGACTAGGACCCCCTGGGGAGTCCAGGGCCCAGGAAACAGGCAAGCCCCTGGAGCTTTCCCAAGGATTCTGTAGGCCCTGCAGGCACCGTGCACACATGAACTGTTCCATCCCTGCATCAATCCTAGGATGTATGTCCTCATGGTGTCCATACCCCAGGGAGGATGCTGGGGCCCGGAGCCAGCATTGGGGCTGTGTATCCCCAGAGCCTGGAGGCAGCAGTTCCAGGGCAGGCAGCCTCCGGGAAGCTCTAAGAGTCCTGAGCCATGGGGTCGGCCTGGCTGGTCTCCACATTCCTCCGAGGTCCCATGGCTTTAAAAGGAGCGGGGCTTACTTAGTGCCCATGCCTGACTCTGCAGGGCTGGCACCAGGCCCTGTGGTCCTGAGTAGGGTCGGTGAGATCCCTGAACCTGAGGAATCCCCGAGGGGGCCAGCCAGTTGGGAAAGGATGACTACTATGCAGGCAACGGTCTGGAGGGCCGACTCCTCCCTCCACATGTCAGCCACTCCCTTGGTCCCCATCTCTGGGCTGGGGGGGCTCCTCCCCAGGACTGAGCAGCCTCAGCTTGGGCTGGCCACCGGCCCTTGCCAGTCTCTGGAGCTGGAGGTAGAATAAGGGGCTCTCTACTCCCCAGCTCTTCAGCCCAGGCCTCCATGCCCAGTTGCCACTCCACTTGGCTTCCCCACCACTGGGTCCTCCGAGGCCCGGCTCCCAGGCCCGACACCACTGTGTCCCCCCCAACCAAGGCAAAGCTCCCCACACTGCTCCCAAGTCACCTTACCCTGGCTGCATGTGGGCTCAGTGCCTGTCCGGGGCGTGGGCTCTGTGGGCCAGCAGTGTGGCTCTGCTGAAGGGCTCTCGGGGACAGTCTTCACCTGCTCACTGCACAGTGGCTCCTGGGGTGGGAAACCCATGCCCTCTGCTGCTCCTGCCAGCTCCTCTCCCTCTGTGGGGACACAGGAGGGCTGTAAGTTATAGTCCTCACTCAGCCTGGAAGACAAGGACCCTCCCTCCTGAACCCTGGGATGCCTAGCAGGAGACCTGCACAGAGACAGCGTGCCACCTCCACCTGTGGACCAGCAGGGGCTTCTCTGGAACAGTCGCATGGGTGGGGCCAGTCTGGTACTGGCAGGAAACCACTCCCACTCTGGGTGGACGCTGGTGGGGCCAGCTCACTAGCTGGGGTCAGTGTGGGCCTGACACAGCAGGGGATCATGGACACTATGTGCTCCCCAGCCCCGTCAAACACCATCACGGGACTTCAGAGATGGGCTCACGGGCTCTTCCCTCTAGCCTGTGGGAGAGGCACTGAGAAACATGGTCACGACCCAAAACCAAGCCAGCTAGCTAATACCAAAGTGGATGGAGTGGTGTGCTGGCACCATGCCCTCCCGCCAGGCCACACCTTCCCTGGCATGAGGCAGGGGCCGGGAACTGGCCTCCTTTGAGCCAAGGCCTGATGGGCCTGAAGGGTGCTGGCTGCACCTATGGCTGCCAGCCAGGCCGTTAGTCAGCATCGGTCCAGGGGCTCCCAGCCCCCCCGGGTTGCAGCCGCCCCTCAGCTCCTATTGCATCCAGGCCTCCTCCCGTTCCTTTCCTCACCTTACTCCGCTCTTCCTTTGTATTCAGGCCGAGGTGGGCCATCACCTCACCACCCTTCCACTCCCCCACTTCCCCATCAAGTCCTGCCTTCCCCTTCTCCAGCAGGTGAAGTGTCCCCTCAGCCCTCCTCCACCCAGGGAGAAGCAGGAGTGAAAGCTCTTGGGAAGGAACAAAGACGGGATGACTTAGCACCCTGGCCTCCTGCCTGCTGGCTTCCAGCTCCTAGAGGACAGAGCCTTCCCTGGCTGTCTATGCCATGAGCCAGTCCCTCTCTTCCTCAGGACCCACTGCCTGGCAGTCATGATCACAGCCTCTTTGTCCTAGGGTCCAGCCCCCTACACTACACCCCCCTACACATCCCCCAAGCCGGGATGAGCACCTTGGAAGGCTCTTTCTGCTGCCCTCCTGGACCTGGGGAACAGGAGCCACAGCGTGAATTCAAGTCCCTGAATCTGAGTGGGACTTGGTTTGCTGTGGCTGGGCATGCACTCATGAAGCAGGCCCAGTAGTAGGTGTCTGGTCCAGGCCTTTCTAGAGGTGGTACCACTCTCCCTACCTCTGCCCACCCTCTTCTCATGCCGCTGTCCCCTGCAGGGTCTGGAGCAATGCTAAGGTGGCCTGGAAGGGCAGCTGGCTTCCCTGCTGATAGGCATCTATAGGACAGGAGCACGTTGGGGGAGGAGCGGAACAGGGTGCAGGGACGGCCTGGAGCTGGAAAAATGGATGGAGGCTGCCCTCAGGGGCCAGGTGTCATGCTGGCTCTCTCCTACCCCAGGGGGCTGTTCACCCTCTGCAGGCCCTTTCCTCTTGGTGGGCTACCAGGAGGAGAAGGGACACTTGGGGCAAGGGCATCTAGCAGAGAGTTTCAAGCATGTGGGCTAGTGCTCCCTAGGCCCAGCAGCAACCCCCCCCAACCAAGACCGCCCTAGAGGCCTGTGAGGAAGGCTGCAAGTGGGCCTGAGTGGGGCGTGGGGGGTTAACCTGGAGGCCCAGCCTTCAGAGAAGGGCCCTGTGGGGCCCCCTGGACTCCTGGGTTCTCGGTCAGTGGGAAATGTATGGCCAGGCTGGAATCCTCTGCTATCGGGCTACTCTCTCTCTTCCCCTGGGCAGACTCAAGGCCTGGGCACCAGGTCCCCAAGGACCAGTGTCCTAGAAGTGCCAGCCCTGACTCAGACTCTTCCTGGCTTCTCAAAATGGCAAGAGGCTGGCTTTACAGCCTGCTTAACTCACTGGCCGGTGGGGTCCTGCTCAGGCAGGCGTTTCCTGACCTGAGAATGGAAAGGCTCGAAGTGTCCTTTCCACTCTCCCTCCCTGATCTAGTTGCCCACTCTGAAGGCCTGACCCCTCAGCAAAAGGGACCCTCACTTACTCATGGACTGGGCACTATTCTAGCACGAAACCAAGTCTGGGCCTGTGGCGGGCAGACGCCCAACAAAGAGACAAGCATGGAGGTGCTCAGTACAGAGGTGGGGGGTGGGGGACACAAGGTTAGGAGCCTCCCCAAGGGGATGCATCTGCCACATGAGGCCAGCAGCCCTGGTCAGCATGAGGTGGGCAGATGGGTGAAGTCTTAGTGAGTGACCAGGGAAGCTGGAGAGCGTCCCCGCCCATCTGCAGGCCCCAGTGGGTGGAACAAGTCAGGAGTGGACACTGCCAGCCACTGTCAGCTGCCTTCCCCTGGCCAGAGCCATTAGGCAAGGGTGAGGGGCACCCCAGGGGAGGTGCAGGGTAGGGGTGTCCACCTTGGGGACAGTGCCAGGCCAGGTCTCTTCCGAGGCTGCTTTGCCCCTGTTCTCGAACCTTGGGGACAGTGTCCTGTGAAGACCCATCCCAAGCCTGCTCTCTCAGGTGGCTCGTGACCTCCTGTACTGCCAGCGTCTCTGACTGCAGCTCCTAGCCTGTATACTCTATAGTTCCTAGGCACCTCCGCAGGGCAAGCCTGCCCTTCCTGCCCATCCAAACTTACACCTGGGTCTGGGTTGCCCACTGGGCACCGGGACAGATGCAGATCACATCACCAGGCCACCCTGTCACCTCTGGGTGATCCCTTCCCAGTGCTCTCCCTGTCCTGGAGATTGTGGGAGGTAGGCTCTGAGCCAACGTGCCTCTCCAAGCACAGCCCTGACGCCAGCCCAGAAAGCCCTGGGAAGCATCAGGGTGGCCACCCTGACACTGCCAGCCAAACGCCACCAGCCTGCAGATCCTGAGGTGGTCCCCAGGGGCTGGCAGGTCGCTCCGCACCAGGGCCACGTGTCCCATACTCTCCACCCAGGGCTGCTCCCTCTCCCAGTGTCAGGTAAGAGTTTGGTCCTAGCAAAAGGCTATTCAGTTTAATTCGGAGGAAGGAAATAAGAAAGGATCCATTCTCCAGGACAAAGAATAACACCGGGAAGTACACGCTCTTGCACTGATCTAACAGAGGGAAATGAGTGAGTCACAGTTTGGGGCCTGCCTGGGTCCAGGGCATGGTGAGCAGGAGAGAGAAGGAAGACAGCCAGGCTCCAGGTGGCCTGCTGTCCCCACTTCCTGCTATTCACCCCCGGAGGAACCTTCCCACCCTGTACCCGCTCACGTGTGGCCAGCACCAGTGATGGTCACTCGCTTCCAAGGTCAGGTTATAAAGGATGGTGCGGATTCCTTTGAGTGTTCTCTCTCTCTCAGACCCCGGGTCCCCTGAGGACCCTCAGCAGCCCAGGGAGAGGCCCACAGTGGAGGATCTGAGGCCTCCAGTCATCAGCCAGTGAGAACCCGAGACCTGTCAGCAACTGAGTGAAGAGATGACAGCTGACACTTTGACCCTCCCGAATTCCTGATCCTCAGGGGCTGCAGGATCACGGGGGTGAGTCAGGTGCAGGCCAAGAGCCTAAAGTGCGGGGGTGGGGACACCCTGGGGAAAGCCAAGTCATCGTGGGAGGGAGCGGTTTCCCTGGGCTGTGGACTCCCGTGGTCTATCACCACACCCAGAACTCGCCTGGTGGCTGTGCTTGCTTCTGCCAAGCGCTGTGCGGAATGTGTGTCACTGCCATCTTACACACGGTGCGCTGGACACGGAGACACAATAAGCTACCCAGAGGGAGCAAGGACAGCCAAGGTCACCTGGAGGGGGAACTGCCCTTTGTCCCACAGCTTCAGAGGCTCCGCTCTGAACAAACAGCTGCAGGAGCTGACTTAAGGTTAAGTGATTCTTTATCTCATGAGGCCATGACCTCTGTAATTGTAAGCAATGGGGCAGAGGGTCCCTATACCTCTATGATCCTCAAAGCAAACTGGGGACTGGCATCAGGTGAGCACTCAATGGCTGCACAACTGCAGGAAAGAGCGAAGACAGGGAGCACTGCCACCCTCGGCCTCCACTCGGGGAGCACCTGGCTCACAGCTGCCACCGCTGCCTTCACGTCAAGGTGACAGCCAAAAGGCTGCATGGGACTGTGACCGGGCAGCCAGATGAACCAGAAGGAGCAAAGAGCCAGTGCAGGGCCTCAGTAGGGGCATAGGCTGGTCCCAGAAGCAGGGCAGGGAGGGCAGGGGAGACTTGGCATCAGGGTCAGTGTCCCCTCCCAGGAAAGCTGCAGGCCTGTCTGCCCTCTGGTCTGCAGGCTGTCCCTGCCTGTGGGCTGCTGTTCCCAAGGGTATCTTGGGTTTTAGAAGAAACCTTTAGAAGGCCTCTGCCAGAGCCCAGGACCCTGTTGCTTGTCCCTCACAAGCCCACCAACCAACCTTGCTCTGCTCTATGCTGGCTAGCTTCCGTATGCCTTGCCCATGGGGGCCTGGGTAGGAATGCCCCCAACCACAGCAGGTACCCAGGGATGGCTCACAGCCCTGTAAGGTCTCTGGGAAGCCGAAGTCAGGATGCCCTCTCCTCTCCAGAATTCCTATTTATCTACTCATCACAAGGTTTTGTGGTGAGAGAAAGCAACAGATAAACACCTGATGTCAATGCTGGCTCCTCCCCACCTCCTTGCCACACCCACTGTGAAGGGGCTGCTGTCCCCACTTCCATTTTGGGATGGGAGGAAGGTTGAGAGAGTGGTGGGCATGCCAGCAGGTTGTGCCCCCAGCCCTCCAGGGCTCCCATGATATGCTTCTCAAGGATCACCCGGCTGGAGGTCACCCTGGCCTCACCCTGCCCTGCCCCCACTCCCCGTGCAAGGATCAGGACTTGCTGCCACTGGTGGCAGAGGCCAGGGCCCAGCTCTAGCCTCACTGCCTAGTGGATGGGATGGGACCTACCTGGGCCCAGAGAGACCATGCTGGGGGTGGCTTCAGGCCTATGCGGCCGGGGAGGCCCTGAGTCCTTGGATGGGTCTGGTGTGGAGGCCGACGCTGAGGGAGGGCCGGGGATGAGCGCCGTGGAGGTGGCCGGTGCAGGGCGAGGTTTGGTGTGAGCGTCACTGGGCCGCTGGAGAGCATCAGCTGGCACAGGGTCAGGAGCCGTGGGAGCCACAGCCCCAGGGAAAAAGTTCTCTCGGTTATCCTTGGGGTGCTTTGGGGTGGTAGGTGTATCCCCTGCAACCTGTAAGAACAAAGGGAGGTGAGGAAGGCTGGCTGGGCAGCCCAGAGCCCTCGCCATCCCACAGGACACCTGTCTGGGTCTGGGACTGCCAACCTGCTCTCGTGTCACCAGACCCTGAGCCCCCCATGCTCCCAGCGAGGCCCCCAGGCAGCCCTTCAGGACTCTGCAATGCTAGGAAACTACTGGGGACCCGTAACCCCTCCCTGGGAGGATGTCCAGGCCCTCCTGATAGAGACTCTGTGGAGGGCCTGCAGCTGGCCAACCTCATGCTCCCATTCCCAGGAGCCTCCTGGAGAGAAGCACGACTCCAGGCAGGGGGTCACTGCGACCAATTTGGGGACTACAGCAAAATGGACCCTCTCTGAGAGGCAGGGGAAACAGATTCAGGGCCATAACCTCTCCCCCAACTGCAGCCCCGCAACCTGCATGGCCAGAGGCGGGCCCAGGCCCCAGCTGCCTGCTGATCCTCTTTGGGCCATGATCTAATCTAAGAAATGTGACCCTTCCCTGCCCTTGGCTCCTGCCAGCTCAGTATCTCCTTTTGCCACAAGACAGGGAAGGTAGGTGTTTGGGGATTTCCTATGTGGTCCTATCACTGGGAGCACCCTTTCAAAGCCTGCATCAGAAACAGCCATCCTCTGTCTGGAGTGCTCATTGCCAACCTGCCTCTACCTGGGTTGGCAGAGGAGGCAGGAGGGTACCCCTGGGGCCAAGCCCCACACTGTGGCCTCGGGCAGTTACTCCTGCTCCATGTAGCAGAGGCTGTGGTGAGGGCCGAGCAGGTCACAGGAACTGCAGGTCTCTTCTGGGCTTCTGGTCCTCAGCTGGGGGATCAGCCTGCTTGGTCAAGATCCAACTGGACTTCCTCAGACCTAGAGCCCTGGGCAGGGATGGCGGCCTGCTGCCCCATTTCACTGAGAGGAAGCCTGTCTGGACACTAATAGCATCCAGCAGCCTGCTGCTGGGGAACATGGGACTTGAGTCCCTGGGCTGTAGGTGGATGCCCATTGTCCTGAGTTCCTGCCTCTGGACTCCCTGTGGGGTACCTCCCTAGGGGGAAATGCCATGAAAGGGCCATGTGTGGGCAACGATGGGAGGGCAAGACATGCTCTCTTGTGCTGCTGGGGAAGGGGCAGTTGGGCCACCCTTGTAAGGACAAGAAGCCACACCTATTCAAATGGCAAGTATTTGCCCTCTGACCCAACGACCCAGGCCTGGGGTCACTCTTGAAGAAATGCCCATATGTGGTACAGGAAGATGCCCCATTGGCACTACTGAACAGAACTGCAACGGCCCCCTAGCTTTAGAGGGTGCCTCCTTTCTCTGCTGGCCAAACCCTGCCTATGGGCCTTTTCTTGAGCTGGGCCTCTCCCAGGAAACCCCTATCCTTCAGCCCTGGCCCCTCACCCTCTCCTCAGTTCCACCACTTCTCAAAAGCTGTGGCTTCTGAGCCCCAAAGTGATGGCTTCAGGGGCACCTACACCCAGGGTTCTGGCCTAGACTTCTCTCCTAGAGGAAAAGCCACCGGCCAGAGCCCAGGAGGGCCTCACCCCTCCTCCCTGCCACCAAGTCACGCTGGCCCATCTTCTGACATCTCAAGCCCACCTGTAGCTCACTGGGCCCCTGCACCAGCCCATCCTCTCCACTCAGGAGTGGGGAGTCTTTCACAAACCCGGCAGCACTCTTCTCCCTCCCTTGCTGAATAAACCTCAGGACACTCATCCATTCTGCTCCTATCCAATTCATATCCCAGCCCCGCATCCCTTCCTCTACCTTTGTCCCAAATGGAGTGACATTTCCAGGTGAGCTCAGCTGGGTAAGGACCATCTTTCCCATTTACAGAAAAGGCAGCTGAGGTGAGGGGACCCCTCAGGTCACACACTCGGAGCTGGGGTCTGGGTCTGCCAAGGCCCCACCCACCATACAATGCTCCCTATGGGCTGCCTCCTCCATCTCTCCTTGGCCCAGGCTGACGCCACAAACGGTCCCTCCTGAGGTATGCCCACTTCGCAGCCTACAGCCTAGGGTCCTGGCATGGGGCTGGCCCCATATGAGGAGGTTGGCACAGGCTGGGTCCAGCTTACCTGTCTCTGGGCAGCGGCCCCGAGGTGGACCTGACAGAACTTCACAGCCTGCTCCAGCGCAGCCTCCTCGTCCACCTGAGCAAGGAAACACTCAAAGTCAAAGGAGCCAGGCCAGGTGGCTGGCCTCCTCCCGGCCCCCCGGAGTGTGAGGACCAGCTGCTATCCCCTGACACTCCTGTCTTGCTTGGGAAGCATGGGCAGAAGCACACATCCATCTCCCAGGTCCATCCTGCAGGGCCACTGCTCTGGGCCAGGCCGGTCCTATTGAGATCATGTCCAGGACCACGTTATCATGTCCTCAGGGGCTGAGCCTGGCAGAAGGGGAGCCAGATCCTGCTCCTCAAGTGAGCAGGATGAGTCTAAGGTCTGGGTGGTGGTGGGGGAGGGAAGGTCTGACTCACCCAGAGCCCAAGAGCCCAGGGTGCCGGGGGGATGGCAACCAGGCTGGGGAGGCCTGGGGGCCGCCCTGGTGGAGCAGTGGGCAGGGTGTGAAGGAGACAGGCCGGGGTGGCAGGAGCAGCCAGGTGGGGACAGGCAGGGTAGGGAAGGGCCCACCCTCACCAGCAGGGAATGCAGGGTGTGGTTCTTATTCACCCAGGATAGAAAGAAAGCAAGCCTGATCCCAGATGCTGCAGGAGTGAGAAAACAACAGGGACTCTCCACAGGTGTACCATAAACAGACATGGTTTGGGAGGAAACCACTTAGAAGGACGGACACCCAGTCTGAGCCAGTCGCAGCAGCTCTGGGGGCTCTTGATGTGGAAATCTTAAACAGAGAAAGAGCTGAATGTCTAACATAGTGGAAAAAAAAAAGGGAAAACACACTAAGGAGGGTGGTGGAGGCTCCTCACACGCTTGGGGCACTGACCCTGCTTTGGATGCCAGCCACAAAGGTCTCTGAGGCAGTGCCCTAGAGCCCGGCACCGAGTGGGGTCAGGGGTCCTGTCCCCCCATGCTGGATGTCATGAGATTTCTGCAAATGGTTTCATTTCCTTTAAAGCTGAGAATAAAGTTTTCCAAGCACTTTGTTTCTTGTCTTTTTCATGTATTTTCCCCAGCTCTCCTGAGATATAGTTGACAAAATCGCCCCATACTTAAAATGTACAACTCGATGACTAGACATGACCCTTGGTTTTCTGACTCTATGCCCTGCTTAAGGCAGAAAACCTCAAACGGAGGGAAGCAAATAGCAGGGCTGGGTGGAAATGACACCTAACAAGCACGCCCCACGGCCCTAGCACCCCTGGACAGACTGGGAAGGACCTTCTGTGAGAACAGAATTGTAGGCCACCCACCTGCTTGATGAGCATGTAGGTCTCGGACATGATCCTTTCAATGCGGCCCAGGTCATAGGCCACACCCTTCTGGCCCTGCTGCCACACACGGTAGGCATCCAGCAGCAGAGTCTTGCCTGACTCCGTGTCCTCCAGGAGCTTCCTCTTTCGGCTGGGCCGTGTGGGTGGCTCCTCGGGGTGGCTGCTCGCTCTGGCCCCAGTGGTGGTGGTAGGGGTGGCGGCTGGGACTGGCTGGGCAGGTGTGAGTGGGCTGGGTTGTTGCCGGGCACTGATGCTCAACTCCTCCAGAGACAGCTCAGTAGGACGGCTCTCAGGGCCACGGTCCCTTGGAGGGCGGCCTGGCTGTGGGGGTGGCGCCCGTTCGGAGTCTGAGCAGCGAGCGGTGGCCTCACCCGTGTCCATGGGCTCGGTAGGCCCTGCCCGGGGACTCTCCTTGTCCTTCTGCTCGCCAGCCTGGTCTGTGCTGTCTCCTGCCTCCATGGCTACAGGCCGGTGGTTGAGAGGACCCACCTTGCCCCCTGGCTCGGCTCCTGGCCCTGGGCCATCCGCCAGAGGTGGCTTCTTGGAGTGGGGAAGGCCCTCTTGACTATCCTCGGGACTGGCCTTATGGGGGACGTCGGTGGTCATCCTGCCTCCAGGGAGGCCACAGGCCTTGGGCCCCGGGCGTTCTGACCCCTACGAGAAAATCAAAGGTAAAAGACCGTGTCTTTTGTATTTCTACCACACGGGTGACCAGCCCAGGCCACTCTGGGTCTGCCTGTCTGCTAGTTGGCCCAGGCTGGCCCTGGAGACTTGCCCGAGGAAGTCCCTCCCTGTTCTGCTCCTCCAGCCTTGAGAGGGGCTGACAGGAGGCGGGAGGTGGCGGGAAGTGCCTCCACTCTGGAAGAATGGCCTGTGTGGGGACGGCCCTCCTCTAAATGCGAGGCTGAGGGCAGTCCTGGGTGTCTAAAGGGGAGGTGACCCACCAGGGGCCACCATGCATGCTGGCCACAGAGCTGAATTCTCCCGTTTTGGGCTCTCATGTGTCTCTAATGCACAGCAGCCGAGGTGGAGTCTCAGGGGGCATGACCCTGAGCCCCCACACCATGGCCCAGCTAGTCCTACTGGGCAGGGGGCACTGCAGCAGCACTGCCTTGCCTCAGCCCCCTCCCGCTAGGTTGGCTGGTCAGGGTGCTCAGCTCTGAGAGGGGGCAAGGGCTGTGCCTGCCTTGAGGTGCAGGTTGGGGGGTGAAAAGAGGGCAGGTGTACCCGGAGCAACCTAAGGCCTCACTCAGCCCATTGGGAGCCCACCGTTGCTTCAATATCAGCGCTGCTGTGACTCTGAGGTTGACCTGCCAGGTCGGGGTACACTGCTCAGCTAGCAGCCTCAGAGAGTGTTGCTACCGTCCTCCCCGCCCACAAGTCCACATCTGCCATGTGGGTGAGTACCTTACTAAGTGTCTGCCACTTCCTCTTTGTGCTGCCTTCCCCACCCAGGGGAGCAGGGGTGTACTACTTCATAGGTAGGGACACTGGGACATGCCTCATGGCAGCTGAGCGAAGGGCCGGGGCCACCTCCTGGGAGAGGACAGGGGCCATGGGTGTACCTCTGCAAGCTCGCTCAGGGTGTCCTCCAGCACCTTCACAGTGAGGATGAAGGCCCGCTGTGCCAGGACCTGGCGGTCAGCATCTCGCAGATACTTCCTGCAGGCACACGGGGGTGGCCGGAGAAGAGAGCAGAGCCTCAGAGCCACATGGCCTGGGATGGTGGCCCACACCTCTCCTTGCCCGGAGAACATCTGCGGGTCCCTCAGCATCCCTCCTGCCTGGGGCACTCCCCAGAAGCCTTCCCTGAGCCTCTTGCCATAGCACCTGGCATGGACTGCCCTGGGCCCTCTGGGCCGAGTGAGAGCTGGGGGCCTCTGGCTTTTCTCTGTAAAGCTTGTCTCCAGGGTGCCCCAGACCCCAGCTGAAGCCCCCCGGCCCCCACCCCCCACCCCAGCCCCTACAGGTGAATGAGACAAGAGAAGGTAAAGTGGTGCAGGAATAGAGAATAGCTGTTGGTCCAGCTGGGCCAGACCATGACTCCCAGGATCCCCGACAACCACCGCAGGTGGCAGCTGCAGCAGATGTCCCTCCGGCCTATCTGTCCCACCCTATCTGGCAAAGGGATCCCTGGTTACCTCTACGACTGTGGTCCCCCTGTTGCCTGGCCAATTATTACTCGCCTTCCCCTGAGGGACCCTGGCTATCATCTGGACCCCTGTCTTCCCCGCGACCTGACAGCACCCTGAAAGCTCCAAGCTAAAGGAAAGCAGGAGGTAAGGAAGGGGTAACGTGTGTTTGCCCTGAGGGCACAGGGCAGGATGCTATCTGATACCAGAGAGGCCCCTGAAGAGAAAGGCTGGTGTGGGCTCCCCAGCCGGTAGAGAGATGCCCCCGGTGGGTGAGGGGCTCTGGCCCACGGCAGTGCCAGCTGCCCTCATGGGGCTGAGTGTGCATGCGGCCAGGCGGCTGTACTCACTTGCCCTGGTCTGGGGTCCGCTGCAGCATGGAGGACACCTTCAGTAGGGTGCTGTGGTCCCGGAGCTGGGCCAGCACCTTGAGCAGCAGCACAATGGAGCGGTTCATGTGCCAGGCAAAGCTGCCTGGCCGGTCGATCTCGTCCACGGGGATCCGCCAGATGCCCTGTGACAGGGACAGAGGTGGGCGTGTGAGGGCGGCTGCTGTGGCTGGAGCCTGCTGCAGTGCCAGAAGGCGCTCTGCCCGGGCCAGGACACCTTGGAACCCTCCTGCCGTCCCAGGGGAATGGGAGAGTTTCCCCCTATGGATGGTGGCAAAGGAGACACATGCTGTTCCGCCCTGTCCTCTTCTGAATGGCTGCGTGGCACGTATGTACTTGTTCTGTCCCCTGCTCGAAACATGCAGGTTGTGCCTAGTCAAACGCAACCAGTTGGAAAAGCCCGGGGCCTCTGTGCCTTCACACAGGTGCTGACTCAGCCACGTGACCAATCCTAGGGCCAAACTGATGGGTCAAAAGGTGGCCACTGTGAACTTCTGGCAGCTGCTGCTGGCCAGATAGGCTCAAGCCTGGCCTCCACCCATGTGCATTCCCTCCAGTGATGCCCAGTGACTAGAGGGCTAGGCTGAGAATGACCTGCAGCTCGCAGAATGCCCAGCTTGCCTCCAACCTGCCTTTGTCCGGGGTACACTTCACCTGAGACCTCCCCCCTTCTCTGCCATCCAACCTCACTGTCTGAAGGCTGAGCTAGAGCAGGGCTGGCTCTGGGGAGCCCTGCCACCATCTCCCTCAGTCTGGTGTCAGACACCGGGCACCCTGCCCATCGGCAGCTGGGGCATCTCCATACCCAGCACTGTGTCTGAGACCTACTGGTCCAGCTGAGGCATGGTGAAGGAAAAGATACCCAAGGGAGTGAACTGTAAGTGAACAGAAGCAGGCCTGAGGCTGCAGGACCTAGACATTAGAATTTACGTCTCTGGGACAGGACTTTGGGGGCCTGGAAGGAGCAGGTGGGCACACAGCTGGCTCCCTGCAGCCAACACCCTAGAGAAAGTCCTGCCCAGAATGGACTGGGCCAGGGAGCAAAGCTGTCTCCTCCACCTGGGGGTCCCAGCAGGGTACCCAGGGGGTGTCATTCCCAGACCCTATTCCTGTGGGTGCTCAGTGACTAAGTCCATGTTCTAGCAGTCCTGGGACAGGAGGCAGAGTACCTCCAGCCTTGAGCCACTCAAGCAAGAGAGAAGCCTAAAACCTGCAGCTCCAAGCCCCCACAGCCACACTTGATCCCGGGGGCTCACACTGCACACACTGGTGCCACCCTCCTCCCTCCAAGCTGTGTGAAGGCTGGCAACCATCCTTCATCCCACTCAGTGCCAAACAAGGCACTAGCTGCTTCCCGGCCTGGACAAAACTAGGAGGCTGAGGCCACCCTCGCCCACAGCTCTGACACCAATGCTGTAACTTCCAATGGGGCTCAGGTGGCTTCTACAGCAGCGCAAGAAAAGCTGCCTCTTGACAGGACAAGGGACAACTTTGAGCAGTTGTCTGGCCAGTGTGCCCTGACACCCTGCCCCCAGATGTGTAGCAATGGCTGAGAAGGTGCCATCTCTGTTGCCTGCAGGCCTCGCAGAGTAAGACTGAAGAGCCTGGCTCTTCCACGGCACTGCAGACATCACCCTGTTCCTCACCATGGCAGGAAGGGCAGAGCTCAGAGAGGAGTGACTCCCTCAGGGTCACACAGCATGGGGGTAGCCTGAGAGTTGGCCCCTCACCACGCCCACAGCCCTGAGGACAGGGAGGACAAGCCCAAGCAGCCCAGGGGGAAGCCTCCACCACCTGCTCGAGCCCTACACTGCTGGCCTTGGGCTCCTTCCCACACCTCACAGGAGAGGGGGTAAGCCAGAAACACAGCCTGACCATGTGCTGATACACTGTAGGCGTGTGCCAGGGCTGGCCCAGCGCCACAGGCCAAGTCCGGGAGCTGGGTGTGACCCTACTGCTCCAGGATCTCTCTCTTCCTTAGGGCATAGAGGGGCATGCCCTGCTCTGCACTGTCAACCATAAGGGCCCAGAATGACCCTGGATTTCACTGAGGGCCTCCCTCTTCCCTGGCTAAACCTCTGAAGACTCGGGGACAGGGGGAGGTCACTCTTCCCAGTGCACCTTGATCTGGGGTCAGAAAGTCTCTTTCAGCTGCCTTGTGAGCACCCCCACCTGGGGGTGGAGGACCCTGATGTCCCCTGGGAGGCAATCAGGGAGGATGGATGGAAGACACACATTTGTTTCTCAAATCGCGTTTGGGGGTGGCTATGTAAGAAGAAGGGCCCTGGTAAGTGGCCCTGTTCATCCCATGTCACCCCTGTCCTCCATGCTAGCTGAGTCAGGGCACAGGCTGCAGGAGGGGAAGAGGTTTGAAGACAGGCCCGCCAGGGACTTGGGGTGAGTCCGGCTAAGGGCACAGATAAGGGTCACGGGGCCTCAGATATGGTGCTAGTACCTCAAGAGGCTTCAGGTACTTGGGGTACATAGGCCCCAATGCCTGGCTCCCACAACTTGCCTGGTGGGCACCAGCCCCATCCTGCACCAGCCCCAGCCTGCTCACCACCTCTGGAAGGGGCCCATTTCATCCTTGGTAAATTATCAGAAAAGGTTTCTTCCACAGTGCTAGAACCACAGGGTAGCTCCCACACCCCCGCCCCTCCCTGGCATTCAAGCCTGCCCTTTGTGCCCCTAACATTCCTGCCCCAGCTTGGGCCTCATCCTGCCTCTTGCTTCTGCTCTTGCCCCCAGTCCATCCACCCAGCCTGGGCCAGGACAAGTTAGGAAAAAGATAATGTCAGTGCATCCCTCCCGCTTATATCCTTGACAGCCAGCTTCCTTACCTACCTCAGCTGAAGCCTGAGCCTCACTGGCCTTTGTACTCCTCCCTTGACTCCAGACACTCACCACATCCTCCCTCTTATAGAACTGTTAATTTTATGCTTCTCACTTTTTGGGGTGCCCTCTCACCTCCTCTGCCCAGCCAGTCTTTTGTGCCCTCTCAAGCCCGGCTATGATGTCACCTCCTCTCTAAAGCCCTCCTGGCTTGCTGCCCTCCTAAGTCTCTGCCAGGACCACTCAGGGTCAGCTCCTTAGATGGTCAGGGGTGGGCCTGTGGCTGGGAATGCATCCTCAGTGGGGGCAGGTCTGCTTCAGCTCCAAGTCCCCAGGGACCCGACACAACCCCAGTAGAGCAGGCAAGGTGCCCAGCTTGAGAAGGGCTTCCTGCTTGCGGAAGCTTAGCTCCTCCATCTCCCTGCCAGTCCCTCACCCTGGAGGTTTCCAGGGTAGGCGGGAAACAATTCTGCTCACAGGGAAATGAATGCTCTTTGGAGCTCTGGGTGTGCACATGAGCCCTGCACCAGAGGGGGGTGGATGGTGGATGCCAGCAGCATGCCTCCTTGCTCATGGCAGGTGAGCAACACACTCGCTGAGGGCTGCCAGGACCTGGGGTTGCTTGAAGGTGTACCCCGCCAGGCTCCTGGTCAGGCGGGAGCCAGCTCTCCCCTCTCCCCTGAAACACAGGAGGGCCTGAAAAGGTGATGCCAGAAGGAAAACACATGGGGCCCTCTGCAGGGTGGGCCAGGTGACCATAGCAGACTTTGCAGATGGTGGGGGACATGGGTAGGGTCCCTGCAGAGAGGGGATCCCAAACTCCTGCTCTTGCCCCCAAGTTCTAGAATCAAAGATGCAAGGCATTTACCTGTTTGGTTTTTTTCTCAGAAGAGGGATGGGATGTGCCAAATGAGCCAGTAAGCATGCTAAAAACAACAACAACAACAACAAACATACCTTCTCTGGAGGACTTAGCATGTCACCTCCCGAAGTGGGCCAACCTGGGACTGTGAGGGGTGACCAGGCACCGCTAGACCCACTGGCAATCACATGCAGGCAGGGGCTGTTGTCTGCTCATTGAAGCAAGGAAGTACCTTCAATAAGACACTTTCTGTCTGCCTGCCACCTGTTCACTGTCATGCCATGGCACCACGGGCCTGCCCACCTCACCTTTGGGGACTGCCCTTCCCACCACTACCCTTCCTCCTGTGCCCCGTTCCTGATTTCCAGAATGCTGCTCCCAGCCAGGCAAATCTGGTGGCATCAGAGTTTCATGGTCATGGACGTTTTCAAGCATACTCAGCTGGCTCAAACTGCTCACTGTGCAGATGGGAACCCGAGGCCCACTGAGGGGCAGTGAGCCCCCAGCCACCTTGCTGGATGGCAGCCAAGCCCAGAATGCACAGCTGGCGCCCTGGGCTACCTTCCACCACAGCCACTGACAGACGGAGAGTCTGTCCGAGTGGCATCTGCCCCGCAGGCCCGTCTGTGATCCCTCTGTGGGCAGAACAGCGACCCTGTGCCCGGGGAACCAGACTCCTGAAGGGCTTTTGGTCAACCCCTGGGGCCACAGGGGCCAGAGTGCACCCTGTGAAGACAGGAGTACATGTGTTTCAGGCCATGGTTTGGATCCTTTCACACAAGAGTGGCCTATTTGTCCATTTCCTTTCCAGATATGTGCATGCAGCCATAACATAACTGCGTATTTCAGAAAGGATGGAAGACCACACATGTCAGGGCAGAGAATCCACGGAGATTCAGAAGGGAACCACAGACACCAGAAGCCCTGGGGAGGTTCCTGCAGACATGCAGCTAGCCTCCAGCGACAGCTGGCCTGAGGGCGGGGAGCCACCAGGCAGAGTCATCAGCTGGCAGGGTGGCAAGTAAGCCAACAACTCAGCCTTCTGCCTGAGCAGTGCCAGGCTTCTGTGTCTACAGTCAGAGCCCCCACAGTACCCGCAGCCCCAAGACAACTGGGACACTTCCCGCCCCCTACAGAGGGGAAAAAGCTGAAGCATCCTCCCCCTACCGCCCCTCGGAGAAGCAGGGAGGGCCCAGGGCAGGGACAGGCAGCTGGTGAGGGACGTCTGCACATGGAAGGAAGGGGTGCCAGCCAGAGTCCCACCTGCAGCAGCCAAGGCCACGTGCGCGGGCCTCAGGGAGGCTGCGGGGGATGTGCCAGGAGGCATCTGAGGCAGGATGAAGAAGGGGCCTAAAGAGAGGGCAGTAGGCTGCAGTGCCTGAGAGGGGGAGCAGTTGGGAAGCGCCGGAGGGAGGCCTGCACTTGGGTGCTGAAGGGCAGGCCAAAGCAGGATCACAGAGAGGTGAGGGCAGGAGTGGGAGCCAGTGGCAGCAGGGAGCCCACAAAGAGGGTCTGGGATGGGGCTCCCCTCGAGTGGCCCACAAAGAGGGTCTGGGATGGGGCTCCCCACTGGTGCTGGGCGGGGCCTAGGAGGTATGACTCAGGGTCCCTCTGACTTCTCCCCTGTGCCTCATCCACTGGCCCCCTGTCCTGTAGCTCTGGCTGCCCCCCAAGACTCCCCTCTGCCAAAGTGCAGGCACACACGCAATCCTGGCTGGGACGGTGCCTGCTTGGAGAGCTCTGAGGAGCTGGGGGCACCCAGCAGCAGCCTCGGAGCACTTAGGAACATGGGACCATGCTTGAAGCTCCACCCACGTGCAGCTCCTCAGGAGCAGCTCAGCCGACCTCAGTGCGTCCAAGTGGTTCTAGGCTCCTGGCTAGCAGATGAGATCATGGAGACAGACTATAACCACCTGAATAATTCATGGAGCCCCAGACTCTGAAGTTACCAAACCCTCCCTGTAGCCTCAAGACTCTGGCATCCTCCTGCTGCTCTTAAGAAAACAGAGCTTCACAAGGGGAGCCCCACACTGGGGCAAGCCTGGGGGGTCATGGAGGCTGGACAGCATGGTTGGGGGCCCCTGGAGACACCCCCAGGGGAGCTGAGAGCTGGGTTGGTGGAAGGGGTGGGGTGCTGCTAGGCCACCCTATACTCTCGCCCGTGAACACACTGGCCACTCCCAAAGGGGGCTGGAAAGCAGAGTGAGGCTGGTGCCTGGGCAGGAAGGCCACGAGGCCTTGGCCTCTGGTCACCAAACCCTTGGCAGGTAGCCCCTCAGGGATGGACAGCAGATGCCTCCGCTGGCATGGAGTACTGCTCGTAGCTGCCAGGCTAAGGTCGTGCTCATTCCCAAGGCTCATGATGTCGCCAGCACATTGTAGTCTGGGGGCAGCTTCCTGGAGGGGCAGGGACTCCCCTCTCCCCAGATTCCTGATCAGCGGGCCAGTCCACACCTCCTTTCCTGCCTCAGTGTGGGCTGGCAGGCCTTGCCCATCCATACTGATGGACTCCTGGCTCCCTGCACACCAGTAGGGCTTGCCATGGCTTAGGAGGAACTCTAAGCTTGGCAGCCCGAAACCACAGGTCCAGATACAGTTCTGACTCCCAGTAGGTCCAAGTGCCCTGTGCAAGGCCACTGTTCAGGCCATCCTCAACAATACACCCCAAGGTCATTCTGAGGCTCCCAGATGTACCGGTCACCTACATGGATCCCATCTTTCAGTAACAGCTTCTCCGTGGCCCCGTCCCCTCCAAGGGCACAGGCAAAGGCCCCTTGTGGAAAAAAGGGGCCCAGAAATGCCAAAGCAGAGAAGGAGGCAGGTGGGAGGTGTGGCCTTGTCGGGGTCTTCCAACTAAGCCACACTCAGACCCAGGGCATGGGCTTTTCACTGAGTGGACAAGGCTTAAGCTGTGGGGACTGGGTGCAGACTCTGATTCCTCCCATGCCCATGCTGGCAGGGACTGTCCAAGTGTGTAATCAACCCACCCCTCATTTTCCAGAGGAGTAAGGTGAGCTCACACAACCTGCCCAAAGCTACCTGGTGACCTGGCATGGGACCAGACATAGGGACTAGACTCCCCGACTTCAGGTCTCTCTCCCCGAGTTCTCTCTGAATGCTTACAGAGGTACAAAAGGTCAGCAGTGTGATCTGTGATTTACAGACTAGAAACAGAAACACAGAACCAAGCAGTGATACCAAATCACTTCAGTTTTGAGCCAGGGCCTTTGAAGACCTGAGGCGGCCTCCCTGGAAAGGGGAAGCTGGAACTGGACACCTGCTGGCAGAGCAATGAGGAGTGAGTGTCCTCCACCAGTACCTCTGAGCGCCTCAGAGACTTCATAATCTAGTCCCCTGAGCCCCTGCTTTGGGCATGGCCTCTAGGACTCAGGTGTCCCTTCCCCACTCTGCTACTACTGGGGTCATGACCAACTAGGACACCTGGCAAGGCTCAAGCCGGAGGACAGAAGAGAAAGTAACCAACCCTGGGAGCACCCAGAAAAGCCATTAAGGAGACAGGCTTCTGTGCCTTGGGGATAAACTACGCAGGGAAAGGCAGTGAGATGCCACGTGAGAGTACTATGGGAGACCCGGGGTGCTCAATCTGTTGAGGCAACAGGTGGGCAGCTGGCTGTCTGGATCCTCTCCAGTTCACCCCAGGCTGCTGCAGCCAGAGGGGCTTACGTCTGCCTGGGGCCTTCTTAGATCTCCCCTACTTGACTAGGGGCTTCTCACAGGATGCTTATAAAGGCTAGCTCTGGAGATTAGTAGCCAGTCCCAAGCACCCAAATCCTGGCCTGCCCATTCATGGCCTCCCGGACTCTGAGCTACCTAGCGCTGGGCAGGAACAGCTGTGTCTTTCTTACTCACCAGCTCCTCAGGCCCCTGGAACAGATCCTGGGGGGAACGGAAGGCCTCCCAAATGAGAGTCAAGCTAGGCAGACGGGGACATGGGGCCACTGGGCCTGCCCAAGCGGCCTCCAGGAAAGGAATGTTTCAGGGCAAAGCCACAAACCCTGGCCTCCAAGTCCCTCAACCTCGGTGCAGCTCTAAAGTGCCTCTGAGTGAGTCCCCAGCATGAACCAAGGCCTAGACAGGTTTTAGAGAGTTTATGCCCCAGGTGAATCCCCTTTGGGTGCTGGGGAGGCCCAACTCAAGGCTGCTCCAGAGCGGCCTTGGGTCTCCCAGGGTAGATCAGCCTGGGAACTGCACAGAAAGCCAAGTGCATCCCAGCAACCAGGAGTCTCATGGATGGGTCAGGCACACCCCCCAGAGGGAGTCCCTGCAAGTAGGAAAGACAGACACACACATATCCAGGGTGAGGGGAGAGAAGGAATGGCTGGTATAAGGAGTAATGGGCTGGGAGAATAAGGAGGGAGGGAATAAGGGGAGGGGATGCTCAGGGAAAGCCAGAGAAAACCCAGGAAGGAGAACGGGCCTCTGTCAAGTGGGAGAAAATGGGCAATCCCCTAGAGCTGACCTTATCACCCAGAGTATCCTGAGCGGTAGAACAAAGTAATGTGGAATTTTTTTGTTTTGGAGCTTGCAATTTTTATCTTAAATTTTAACTCGGTAAACAGAGCACAGGTATTTTTTTTCTATCATCAAAACTCCTATCGTTTAAATGACCACAGCGTGTTACCCCACAGGTGTACCCAACCAGTCCCCTCCTGGTGGGTACCTGGGGCTGTCCTTAGAATTACTATGAACCATACTGGCTAAACAGCTTTCCCCATAGATCTTTTCTCCCTCTCCTTGGACTGGATCCCACAAAGGGGACAAAAGAGTGGGTATGCTGCAGCAGCAGGAGCAGGGCCTGGATGCTGACCTATGACAGGGGGTGCATGTTGGGGGGGTGCAGTCCATCATCCCAGGCCTTCCTGGTCCCCAGCTAGCTCCGTGTGCCACAGTACGACAGATGAACAAGTCTCCCAGGGCTGCTTAGCTCCAACATTCCTATTCACAGAAAACACAGTGCTGCGAGCACCCAAGGGAGAACCCGTTCCCCTGGCAGAGGGATTCCTACACCCCCCCCCGCCGCCGCACCTGGCATGGGTGCAGTGGTGACTCAGAGCTCCAAATAGGCGAGGGCGGGCAGCCTGCTGGCATCCCATTCCCAGGAGCAGTGGGCATGAGGCCGTGGGAGCAGTCTGCTTCCATGCAGGTGACGAGCTGAAGGGAGCAAGGGAGCCCCTCAGGAGGGAGAGGTGCTGGGGTAGATTAGGGCCTCTCCCCTCAGAGAAGCATAAACACTTTCCACAGTCTAGCTGCAGTAAGGCAGCCTTACTGACCCCATGCTGAGCCAGGACAGAATCTGGACCCTTGGCCCTCAGGTTAGGAGCAGCCTTGGGGAGAATACCAGCATCCTTCAAAGTCTTAGGGAGACACCTGTCGCAGGCGAATCCATATGGTCCTCCCAAACAGCAAGATTACTTGGAGAGGGTGTGCAGGGCTGCACTTGGTGGCTGTGAGCCCCAGGGGCCAACAGTACTGACAGGGTGCCTGTCCAGCTTCTCTAACATGGGATATTAATTTAGAGCTCATGGGGAGAGACTTGTCTCAGGGCACACAGCCAGCAGGGAGCTGAAACTATGGCAAAACTCAGACTGCTCTGCTCTTCCCACCACCCCGCCTGTCCCCAAGTAAGGCGAACATCACAGTGCCAGGCTGGCAAATGCAGTGCCCTTCCCACAGCTGGCCCACACAGCTCCATCGCCTGCAGGAGCCACCCTCCTCTACAGTGTTGAGGCCTTTGGGGGCCAAGATGCCTCATCTTCCCGAAAGCGAAAGGCCCTGCCTCTCCCACAGCACTTGGAGCCACTGTCCTGCTCCAGGCCTAAGGTTGGTGGCACAACCAGGGGCAGGCTAGGTTGAACACCACGGGGGCAGGAAGTCCTGCAGCTTCCACTGCAAACCCACCAGGGCCCGCCTCTCTGGCCGCAGGGTTGTACAGAAACCGCCAGGGGCGCCGTCGCCCTCCACCCGAGCGGTCCTGGCGGGGCTCCCGAGGGCAAGGGATTCCCCGCGCCATCCACAGGTAATGAGTCCCCAGCAGAGGCAGGGTTTGGGGAAGCCTGCAATTTGCCTGCAGCTGGCGCCCGCCTGCTTCCAGCCTCTTACCAAATAGACGTCGCACACTGGGTCCCCAGAACGGCTGGCTGCCCCTCCCTCCCCCACCCCCCCGCCTCCCGCGGAAAACCAGAAACGACAAACAACTAAGTGTGTTGGGGGGGGCAGTCCGCAACTCCACCACGGCCCCGCCTGCGTGTGCCGCAACCCCCCTTGCTCCCCCCCCACAACCCCGTCCCATGCCCCCGCCCCGCGCCCCTCTGCACCCTCCCTCCCACTCTGCCGCGGGGCAAGGTCCTGGCCCATCTCCGGGCTCCGAGCAGGCTAGGCAGGCGCTCACAAACCGCTGGCACCAGCCTCCCACCCCCGCACAGCAGCTATTTATAGCTGGGGAAGCACCGCGCCCGGTCGCCGCTGCCCACCCGGCCAGCCCGCTCACCATCCCCGGGAGTGGCCCGCGCTGCTCCTCCTCGGCGCCGCCCGCCGCGAAGTTGCTCGGGCCGGCGGCGGCGGGAAAGCGGCTTTGGCTTTCGCTTTCGCGCGGCGCAGCGCAGTGCACACCCCCGCGCCCTGGCTCGCGGCCCCGGGCTGGGTCGGGCTGGACTCGCCCGGGGCTCGTTGCGCTGGCTTGTCCCCCAGTGGCGCGGGTGCGGGTGCGGGCTCTACTGGTGCCCGCCGCCCGCCCCCACGCACCGCCGCCCGGCCCGCCCGGCCCTCCCGGCCGCCCACCTGACGCTGTGCAGGGCGCCGGCCCCGGGGCATGGGGGCGCCGCGGCCCCGCCGCTGGCCGACTTCCTCCGCGGCGGCGCCCGGGAAACCACGGCCCGCGGGCTTCCTGCTGTGCCTGGCGGGCAGGGGGCCGGGGCGGGGGTGGCAGCCCGAGCCGACCCGGGGAGGGCTGGGCAAAAGCTTTGGAAAGCGGGGAGCCGGCAGGCAGAGGAGGAGAGGCGGTCGCGGCCCAGGCCCCCGCCCCCAAGCCCCGGTCAAGTTCCTACCCGCCGGCTCCGCCGTGGCATCTGTGCAGATGAGCTAGGGCGGGCGTCGGGCCATGGCCGCGGAGGCTCGTTCGTTCGCGGCGGGCCGGGGCGGGGCGGGCAGAGCCGGACGGGGCGCGGGCACTCGCTCCCTCGCTCGGCCTGGAAGCGGGCCCAGTAGCGCAACTGACTTGCCGACCAATCCTCGCAGGTTCCCTGGTCTGGTGGGCGCCGGTGGTGGTGGTCTGCGCACCCGGCGAGGGGTGCAGCCCTCACCGCGGGAGGCTGTGAGTCCCAAAGGCGCCAGACCAAGCGATGTAGGGGCGGCAGGGAGTGCGGGGGGCCATGGCAGTCCTCACCCTGCACGCAGTAGCTATGTGAACGGTGCCCCCTGGAGTTGTGCCAGGCGAAGGCCCTGTGGAGGGCAGAGGAGTGGGTGTGTGGGGACACGCAGCTACACTGAGCTGTCCTAGCTGATCCAATGGGGCAGTGGGAGGTGGAGTAAAGACTTTCCCACTAACATCCTCAGGGGGAAGGGCAGAACAAAGATGGCATGGCAGTCCCCCTGTGGGCTTTATAGCTGGCAGGGGCCTCCTTTTTCAGTTGGGCTGCGAGGCTGAGCCTGGAGAAGGCCCTGAGTCAAGGCAGTGGGAGTGGCCAGGGTGGGCTCAGGACCTCCTATCAGACTCTATTCCAAGAAGGGCAGTAGCACCTCTCCCTCTCAGCTCAGGATAGCCTGGAAGGGGGACTGTGCTCCTTCTACAGATAAGGAATGGACTTGGAAGAGCCTCACCCAGGAACACAATACCCTGCCCCCAGCACCCATAGCTCTGGTGTGCGCACAGCACTGTGGGGCACATGGCTCCAGGACTGTCCGCCAACTACCAGCGGCTCTTCCCTTCCCAGGTGAGGAGAGGCCAAGCAAAGACAGGGACAGGGGACAGAGAGATGTGCACCAAGCCCTGGCACCCCCACTGCTGCCCCCCAAACTTCTCTCTCACCACCTCAATGCCAGGACTGCCTTGCTTCCTCCTCCTCCTTTCCCACACACCCAGTGGCCTCAGATCCACCTGGCCCCTGTCCTGGTGACACTTGTCATGGTGCCATCTCCCTGAGCCAACTTGTTTCCACCTATACTACACTCAAGCTAGTTCATGCCCGCTAGTGTTCCCAGTCTTGTTATCTGCCCCTGCCAGGTGCCCTTAGTCCAAATGGGCTTGGGTCTGACCTACCCCTTCAGCCAAGGGGATGTCACACACACTGTCCTCCCTCCCTACCCCCCGGAGGACCACTACTCCCTGCCAGGCACTGGAAGAACGAGGTCTTGGTTCTAGAGGTCATCCACTTGCAGGGAAACAAGCATGAGCACAAGCCATCCCAGGGTTATGTAAGGACAAGAGTCTTCTGACCGAGTGCTTGCCATAGGTCCAGACTCAAAGGAGTTCTAAATCCACACAGCACTCAAGTCACAACAGCCCCTTGCCATCTACATGCATATCATCATTTGACACTCACATGTGGGGACAGGTTCAGAGAGGTTGGGCACTGGTTCAGAGTCACACAGCAGTAAGGTCAGTATGGCCAGGACCCGCTCCCAGGTCTGGCTGGCTTCAGAGCTGGATGACTCCTCCTGGCTGTACGGAAGGCTGGAGCAGACAAGTGACACTTGTGCCTTGCACAGCTCATGACCTCACTTCATACCTTATCCACTTCCTGTAAGATAAAGTCAGACCAAAGGAGGCTGAGAACATGTACTCATCACACCTAGGCCAGGAAGAAGCTGTGTTGAGTATGTAGTTCTCTGGTGCTCTCATGACACACCTGAGGCCCAGGGTGGGCTGAGGCAGCCTGGGGTCCTACGGTCTTAGCTGTCATAGTAGGAGGGAGGCCTGTAGCAGGTGAGGGGAGCTCAGGGGCTCTGTGCAAGGCCCCTGCCCAGCAAAGTCTCTGGAGACAGACTAGCCTGGGACAATGTGTGCTCCCAGTGGTCTCCAGCTTCCTCGGCCCTCCCCTGGGGACCTCACAGTACACAGCACCCCAAGCCCTGGTTTATGCAAGGCCTCTCCAGAGCCCTGTGAGATGGGCATTGACATCTCTAGCCTGTCAGACCATGGCACTAAGGCCCAGAATCAGGAGGGGGCAATCACTCTACCTGAGCCCTCAGGAGGAAGCCTTCCTGGGCACACTGGAAGCCCCCTGGGGCTTCACATGAGAGTGCTGAGACAGGGAACCGGGGTGGGGGGAGGCTTGCATAAGATCCTCAAGAATTCTTTGGGCCCAAAAGAGCCTTGGGGACTCATTAGTACCCTATACAGGAGAGGCCCCATGGGTCCTAATCACCCACAAAGCACCTGGATGTGCAGTACACAGGCCTCTAACTGCTGTCCAGGAAGGATGGCAGCTCATCCACCTCAGGGCCACCCCTGAAACCTTGGCCACCCTGACCATGCTCACCTAGAGTCCAGCAGGAGCCCCGGCAAGCAGGGTCTAACCTGTGGACTTCCTGCTCTGAGTCAGCCCTGCAGATCAGGGTGCCCCTGCCATCTGTCTGGATGTCAAAGGGCATGCTTCTGTCCATGGAGAAAGAGCGATGTGGATGTGCTGGCTCTGGGTTGCACGCAGGCCCAAGCCTCCTCAGCCTTCGGTGAGGAGGACCCTCATGCCATCAGAGTGTCCCACTGCCTTTCCAAGGGATGTCTGACCTTAAATCTCCAAAGCAAACTTCAACAATTGATCATAAGAAAACAAAAGTCCCAAGGACATTGCCTGGTCCTACAGGGGTTTTCCCAGTCCAGCTCCCCAAACTTCATGGGTCACCATGGAGAGGACAACAATGGCAAGGGCAATAGGTAGGTCACCCTGAGGGCCACCTCTGCACCCCTGGCCTGAGGCCCCTGGTTAAGGGGGCTGACCCATCATGTCCCCAGCTGCTGTCCACCCAGCAGCCTCTGGCAGCCAGCGGGGAGGTGGGGAGCCAGGGCTTCACCCATTTTCATGTTGGGAAGTTGGGTAGCCAACATTCCTCTTTACAGCCCCTCTCTGGCTCCCCTACTCACATGGTGCTGTCTGGCTACATTTATTGTCTACACCACAACCATTTCTAGAATGCCAACTGCTTGCTGCCCTTAGTTAGGATAGGGGCCTGGCCTCCCCCAAAGCATGTGTGCTCCCATGGGTGGCTGCAGGGAGAGAAAGCTGAGCTAGCTCTCCAGGAGCCCAGGGATGATCAGCAAAGCCAGAGGAACTAGAGAAAGCGAAAATGGCCAACTATGGCCTTGTCTGGACGAGCAGTCCTTACCAGTAACATGCAGGGTGAGGAGGAGGGTGAGCAGGGTCAGAGGGCAGAGTGTGAACTGTCCCCAGGTGTCAGTGTTGAGTAAGGAGCCACAGAGAAGAATGAACACTAGCCTGTGGGCAGATGCTGTGACCTGTGCTACTTAGTAGACAGAAGACATGCCATGTACCTGGGTGTGGAACTGAGACTGACAGGTGCATGTGTGTATGTCCCCAAGCCTCTGCCTCAGCATGTCCTTACCCTGGGGGGGTACCAGCAGAGAGGGCAGACAGGGCACTGTTCACCCTTTTCTGGACACTTTCTGGTCACTAGTGTAGTGCAGCCCGCTGGAGTAGTAACCACAGCCTTCCTTAGAAATAGACACTTAGCCTTTGGCTCATGTGCCAGTGAGGGTAAGCAGCCCCCAGCAAAGGTGGGTTCCTGACCAAGTGAAGCCAGTTAGATCCTAGAGCTTGGCTGCTGCCCCAGGCACTGCTGGCTGAGCTGTCCAGGAGACCATGCGGCCTTAGTGGCCCCCTATGACCATCCCTTCTCTAGACCTGAGCCAAAACAGACTTGCAGGTCACTCCTGGTTCTCTTCTGATGTTACCTTAGTCCCCACTTGACCTAACCTCATCTTCCTCCTTGGCTAAGTCCAGGTCTGCCTTTAGGTGGCAGGAATTCTCCTTGGAGTTAACAGTCGCAATCCTCAGCCTTGGGAGTTCTGAGCTGCCAACTAGTTTGGAGGCACAAGCCTTTCTGCTGCTCACCTGACTCCCTGCTGCAGGACACTGGCTCTGTGTGTGCCTGGGCAGCCTCTCTGCCAAGTACATGCCAGCCTCAGACGCTGGGCCTCACAGTCCCATGGTAGCCAGCTTCCTCTCTCTTCCCTGATAGCTAAGATAGTGAAACGTGCCTCTCCTCCACAAGTATATAGACCCCCAACTACAACCCCACTTCATTCTCATATGCTAGAGTTTCTGGTATTCAGAAATTCTTTAGACTGTGCTCTACGCCTGCAAGAGTGAATCCAGCTGTTTTGCCTGTATGACCATCAGTGAGGACACAGTGGTGGGGAACAGGGAAATGACATGCCCAGGGAAAAAGCACAGCTATGGTGAGCAGGGTGCGACACAAGGATCCCTGTCCCTCAGGCTATGGCTGCGTCTGCCTCAACAGAGAGCTGCACCCGTGCCATGTGTGGCACCGCAGGGACCAGCACGTGAGCCTCTGGCATGCACATATTCCTGCCACTGCCTTACCCAGAAGGGAATGCCATGTCCACATTCCCAGTCACCACGAGGCAGACGCAGACACCAAGGCTCTCATGGGCAGGGACCAACGCGGCCACAATCCACATCAACTCAGATCACCTGGCACTTCCAGCCCAGCCAGCTTGGGGATCAAGAGCAGAGGTGGCCACAGAGAGAGAAACAAGAATGAGACAAAGGGACTATGCAGCTTCCTGGGGAAGACAGAGTGGCATCCGGGCTGGGTGCTGTTGGACAGGGATCTCCCCCCACAGGGAAACAGAACAGAGAAGGAAAGACAGGTTAGGGGCCTGTGACAGCAGGGATAGCCAATAGGGACCACTTGGAGGGGGCTATGTGGAGAGAAAAGGGTCACAGGCAGGGTAGAGAAGGGAGGCCAGCAGGCTTCTCAGGGCAAGTTGGGTCTTGGGGCATGATTGATAGGGACCATGAGAGCCTCCTTGGAGTGAGAAGACGCTTACAATGGGCTCCTCTGAGCCCACCCCCACGTCAGGGCTGGGAATGAGAGCTCTGTCCAGGCTTTTAGAATCGCCCACTCTTTGGAGGACTGCTGAGCTGCTTCCGCTTCATCTCAGGAGGGAAGCCTGCATCCGAGAAAAGCCATGTCTGACATGCACACTGAGAAAACTAGGGCAGTCTAGCTATTGTCTGACCCCAGGTTCCTAATAAATGGCCTTCGTGGGCTGGGGAGGTCTGGGGCTGGGGAGGCAGATGGTGGGCTGCTAAGTGAAGGGGAGTGATAGGAACCTCAGTAGGGCCAGGTTCAGGGCACGACTGGTTACAGTAGCTGTGGCCAAGCCCAGGTTTCTTCCCTGGATGGTCCCCACAGGATCCTCATGCAGGGAGAGGTGGAGCTGAACAGTGGGCAGGGGTGAGCCGACATCAACCGCAAGACAGAAGCTAAGTCCTAGGCAAAGCTGGCACCTCCGTAGGCATGTGGGTTCCCAAGCAGGCCCACCACTTTCTCCTGTCCCACAATAACCACAGGCAGAAATCCTTCAAGTCTCATAAACAGCATCAGAAGGGGAACAAACTCGTCCAGACTCTCTCTGCAGAGCACAGCTCAGTCCACAGTCCACAGTCCACAGGGGTGCCCCCGAAGCAGAACACATTTGAGATGTGACCAGAAGACGCAACCCAGGCACAGTACCCCTCCGCTCTCTGGAGTAATGTGCAACCTCTGTGAGAGCACTGAGACCTTCCACCCATACTGTGAAGGGATGGGACTGGGTTCCATCCCCTAGCAGTGGGGTTGCCCTTTCAGAGGGGCTCCCACATAGACAGGATGCTCTTGCTGGCCCACCGCAGAAGGTCAAAGCCTGAACACAGCACTGTTCTGTGAGCCGAGCCACACCGACTACAGGGGACATGGGTCTTATTCCTCTGTGGCCAGATCCTACCCTCCCCCAGATTTCCCTCTGACCTTCTGCAGGGCTCTTTTTGGTCCAGCCCCCACATGTTCCCTCAGCTCTCTAGCCCCCAGTTCCTTCTCCAGGCCTTCCTTCCAACTTACATAGCCCGCAGCTCTAGGAGCTCCCCACTCAACCAAGGCGCTGCCACCAGGAAACCCTGAGGTAGGCGCCCTACTGCCATGGGGCGGAGCCAGCCTGCTGACCACAAACCACAGGGCTGACCCAATCTACCTTATCCACCACTCCTGCCCTGAGCTGTGGTCCTCCTCACACCCCACATGGTTTCTTCTGGAACACCTTCTCCCTGGTTTGACAATCTGGCCAACTCCCCCAGGAGTATTCCTGACTACCTGCCCCCCTACCCCACCACCTGCTGAGGCTGGTAGGTACACCTGCCCTGCACCCGCAGCACCCCAAGACTCACAAAGTAGTACACTCAAGGTGCAAAGGCCAAGCGCTGACACCCAACCTCATACAGAAGTGAAGCTACAGAGGGTAGCGGACTCCTGTTACCCGGGGAGGGCTCCTCACCCCCAGCCCTCAGGGCCATTTCAGAGGCCTCCCATAGCACCACCTCACTGGGTTTCACATGCCTCTGCCCCTGTGGCAGAGCCAGGTTCACTTCCCACCTGTGAGGACCCCGGGCTGGAGCCTAAGCCAAAGCATGGCCTGGAGCCCAAAATTCCCCACCTTCCTCCAAGTAGGTCCAGATGGGTCTCTCTCTGGGACTAAAGCCCTGCACTGACCTGGGGGCGCTGAGGTGGCCAGGCCCCAAGAGATGCCCCTGCTGCCTGGGGTTCCCTGTGACCAGTATTGGCTGGGCCACCCCTATACCCCAGAGTTGGCCCCTACTAGTATCTGTCCTACATGGGGAGCTGGAGGAGTGGGGTGTGGCTGGATGGAATCTGCAAGTCTGTGCTCCTACAGGTCATGGGCTCGAATTCAAGGAGGGAGTTCAAGGGGAAGTTCCACCAACTCTGACATACCCTAATTTTAGACTTTTTATGCATATTTAGAAATCAGCATTTAAATTGTTTTTAACCAACTAAATTCCTGTACTTCCAAGGCCTTCCCAGATGGCTTTGATCCATGTCACCTTCTCTTCCTTCCACTGGCCCTAGTGAGCCCTGTCACCCATGTGCCTTATGTCATCTGGGTCCTTCCCCCAGCTCCCTCCCCCTGCAGGGACCCTCCAGGACCCTTTCCTGGGCACAATATCCTCATGGCACATGGCAGGCTGTACTCTTATAACCCCGAGGTAGGTCTAATCAACCCCACTCTGCAGATGAAGAAACTAAGCCTTACAAAATCTGACTAGCTTCTCTGGAGTCACCCAGGTATATGGCTGGAGCAACCATGGAGCAGAGCCTGGGCCTGCCCTTGTGAGGGAGACCTTGCTCTGCCCTCAGGGGCACTGGTGGCCACAGCCCATCACCATGGAAACCAGGCAGGGACTCTTGGAGCTAGAGTTCTGGTTTGGATTTTCAACCCAATGCTGCTCTCTCAGAAGCAACTTGGTCAAACTTTCCAAAGAGGAAAAGTGGAAAAGGGGGGATGAAGGAGGAGGAGACAAATTCCCAGACTGAAGCCACCCCAGAAAGAAGGCCTGGCCACAGAGCTTAGGAAGCCTTGTCTGGATTGGCAGAATGGTGGCAGGGCAGAGACCCGGCAGCCTTCTCCAGGTCTCCTGGCCCTCCTTCCCAGGAACCTGGACAGGGCAGGAGTGTGGCCGGAGCAGGTGGCACCCAGTCCTTCCTGTCTACTGGAGAGGCTGCCTTTTCATGTTTCCCAGTGGGGTGTGTGGGAAAGCATTCCTTTGGAAAATGGGCTGGAAAAACCACTGACCTCATCCGCTGACCCACCTCTGGAAATGGGGAAACTGAGGTCAGCAGGGACCGGGATTAGGAAGTCACAGCAAAACTAGACTCTTAGGGCAGGGCAGCGGCCTTCACCTTGCCTGGAGTAGGGTACGAAGATGTGTGGACCAGACATGCAGTATCCCCATCCCAGGCCCGCTCCAGCCCCGCCCTCCATCCACAGGCCCCAGCCATACCCACAGAGGCTCCTGGCTAAGAGAACCCCCGTACAAGGCAAGCCCACCATTATCCACAGTAAAAGATGGGAGACATCAGGCCAGAGCATGACCTACAGACAGGGCCTGAGGCAACCTGGGGGGCGGGCAGCCCCATCTCACAAGAATCCATCACAAGCAAAAGCCTTGCCATCAGCATGCTCTTGTAGGGGAGCATCTCTGAGCCCTGGGCGGTACTGTCTGGGCCCCTCACTTGGGCTCCTATGGCCAATGCCCATCCTCCTAGCTTCCACTCTAGCTTAGGGTGCCTCAGAGTAGCCAAAGGCTGTGGGCAGCTCACCCGGCACCCCCAAGCTCCCCTAAAGGTATCAATGATCTGTCTGGAGGGACAAGGAAGGGAAGCCTTGGCAAGGAAGGGGAGGAAAATGGGCAGCAGTCATGGGCACAGCTCTGGGGAGGGCAGGCAAAGGCCAGCAAATACAACCTGCCCTCCCCCGTCCCAACCCCTGTTGTGAAACCCCTTTGGGACCCTCAACTGCTCTCCACACCTGCCACATCCCACATCTAGAATCCTCCCTGGTTGGGGGGATGCTACTGCTTCCTCTTTTTATCACCCAGGTGGATTTGGGGGTAGCAGACTAGGAATGCTACATGCTGCCGACAGCCCACCCATGACCACTGCTGCAGGGAGGACCAGGCAGGTCAGGGTGGTCTCTCCCATGCCCTGGGGCCCCTGTCTACCTACCCAGGATGGGGTGGTAACAGGCTCTGGTAGGGATGAGGCCCAGAAAAGGCCCCATCTAGGCTGCACAGGGCTACTTCTTAGGGCTCAGATATGTGGCCTATAGCCACCTCAACACAGGGCTGGGACCACAAGGTTCTCTCAGGGGCTGGACATCCCATCTCCCATCTCAGAGATGGAGTCTGAGGGGTCACATGCCACCCTGGAGAGGATAAGGTACTTCCACATCCTGACTCAGTCAGCAGGTATGCCTGCCAGGCCCACAGGGGCAGCACTGTGGCAGGAAGCAGAGCCACTATCCCACCACTCCCTGGCTCAGGAGCCTGGGGCTTGCCACCTCAGGTTCCTCATCTGCAAATGGTAATGCAGCACCCCTCCTCCCTGCAGGGTTTGGATGGGGCCAGCTGGTCGGAGCCTGGCAAGCGGGATAAAGCCCGGGGCAGAGGTGGATGGTCACTCCTGCAGGGCCCCTCCTGTTGGCCCTGGGCACCATGGCCAACAGCATGGGCTCTTACCTCAAACCTTGCCAGGCCGGGTGCAGGCTGGGTGTGGGTGGGCTGGTAGGAAGGGGGGCCAGGAGGGTGGGCAGGGAGCAGTCTGAGCTCTCTGAGGCCAGGCGCTTTGGGGTGGAAATCCCAGCCTTGATCCTTCTGGGCTGAGTGATGCTGTGCCTGTGCTGCCGCTGTCCTTAGCCTCAGCTTGCTCATCATGAGATGGGGATCATAGGGTTGAAGGGAGGAATAATAATGGAGATTCCCTGTGCCCATGGAAGCAAGCCCTGTGGCCTCCCTCCCCTCCATGACAGAGGCCCACTCACTGGCAATCTTTCCCACCTTTTAGCTTTCTACTGGACCATACCCACTGATAGGCCACCTGCAGCCTGGGGATGGGGGCACAGGGAGGGCCTGCCAGCAAGCCCCCTCTTCTTCCTGGCACTGTGGCAGGGAGCCTACAACCTTAGCAGCCAGAGACCTCCCTCAGGCTCTCTCCTCGCTCCCAGCCATCCTCAGGTCCCTGGTCCAAGTGGGTTGCCTGCTCTGTTCCGCTTTCCAAAGCCTTGCCAAGGCCTGGGCCTCCTCCTAGCAGTGTGCCTTCCCCTGCTGCTTTCGGCACCACGGTGCTGCCCCTCCAGATGGTGTGCCTGGGCCTAGGACCGCATCCCACGCGGGTAAAGCCCAGAGTTCTCTGCCTGAGCTGAGACAGCTATGTGCAGTGCCCCAGAATGATACAGCAGGGACATGTATCCAAGAGCAAGCCTCTAAAAACTAGCATGCAGTGGGAAAAGAAGTCTACACTGGAAAATGTTCTTCAGGAATGTTAAACAGCAAGCTCCTGACGGATCACCCCCAGTGGCTGGGTGGAGAGGGCTGTGGGCTGAGGTCAGTGCTGGATATGTACACAATCCGAGCTGGCCCCCTGGGCTGGCCAGAAACTCCGGCATGGAAGCTGGTCCACAGGATGCGGGTCCCAGGCCTGGGCTCTCGTCTGGGCTCTGCCACTTGCTGACTGTGTGGCCCAGGGCAAGTCACAGCTGTGCCACCTGCAGGGGTCTCTGCATCCCCTTGCAGGACTGGCACAGTGTGCGGGATAACGAATGCCAAGGGCTAAAACATATCCTCTCCCTCCAGCCGAACATTCTGGCACTGCCACAACTGGCTCTGTATCCAGGGATGGCAACGGTCTCCAATGGCCAGAAAAGACTGTGTGCTGGGGAATGACCATCTAAAGGCTGTTTACATTTGATTGTTGGTGGTTTTTTAAGAATTCTAGCTGTGTGGAGCACCTGGGTGGCTCAGTGGGTTAAGCCTCTGCTGTGGGCTCAGGTTATGATTGCAGGATCCTGAAGGTTCGCATGGGCTCTCTACTCAGCAGGGAGCCTGCTTCCCCCTCGATCTCTGCCTGCCTCTCTGCCTGCCCCTCTGCCTACTTGTGATCTCTCTCTCTCTGCCAAGTAAGTAAATAAATAAAAATCTTTAAAGAATTCTATCTGTGAATGACGGTGGCTGGGCTTGGGCAGGGACTGAGGACTATGCTGTGGTCCTGTCAGGATAGGGGCCTAGGTGTCCTGTGGCCTTGGGCCAGGACACTCTGCAGCTTCTCAGGTGGGAACCGCCGCCCCCTCCTCTTCCCCAGTCAGCCACCTCTTGGGCTCATGTGGTTCCCACAGACAGGGAGACAGGGATGTGGACAGGAAGGCCTACAGCACCTGTTCCAGGCTGTTCCAGCCTGATCCTGGACCCAGCAAGCTGGAAGCTCTGAAATTCAACAGAGCCTGCAGAGCCCAGGACATGGGAAGGAAGGAGGACCCAGGGATAAGCTAAGAAGCCACACAAGTTTGCTAACCTTTTTAAGATTCTTGAAAACTGGACCTTTTTTCCCTGGAGAACTTGAAGTGAATCTTTTGTTTACTTTTGCAACTGGCCAATAGATCATCTCAACAATGCTAAAAATAGCACCACTGCAGCAATTTCTACTACAGCCAAGGAGCTCAGATTTCCCCAATTTAAACTTTTCCCTTCTTTTCTGTTCTCTAATTCCCACTGTGATGTGACTGGATTTCCTTTAACCCTGACGACGGTGCTGCTGTGCAGCTCCACACATCTTAGTGTGTTGGGGCTTGTGGGTGGGGGAGCAGGACACCTGCCACAGTCACCTCTGCCAAGGGCAGGGCCAGGAGCAGAGCCTGATCGCATTCCTCGCTGGCCAGGTGGGCTACTGACAGCCACTGGGGACTCGGTACCATGGGGGAAGAGGAAAGCCACAGTGAATTCCCAGATAATTTATTTCTTCCGAGAATCAGATGACATGGGTGCGCAGGAAGTACTGGGATGATGAGCAGTGGCCCCTCAGTGGTGTTCGGGAGTCCCACATGCACACGTGCAGACACAGGTCTCAACCGGACAGAAGCATGTGGGACAGTGGACCTGGTATGCAAGAGCGGAGCTGAGCTCCAACCTACCCCCCGCTACTCCCCCCGCCCCGCACCCTTATGCTTCCTGTCCTCGCGGCCCTGCCCATCATGCCACTGGTCTAAGGGAGCCCTGTGTCCCTCCTCTGCCTGTCTCTAGGGCCCATCTACTAGCTGCCATTCCCACTGCCTGGGTCTTGGCTTAGGGGTGGACTTGCTGGGTAACCAAGCCTCGGTGTCCCCATCTATAAAGACAAGATAGTGGCACTACCTACATCTCATGGGTTGCAAGGATTCCATGAGCTGTCATGTGTAGTGGAGTCCCCAAAAGTAGCAGGTTGGCAGTGCTGTGTGCCTGCCCCAGCCTAGCCCCTCTGGTACATCGTGTCAGCAAGTGTGATGGCTTAAAGATCTCGTCCCCCAGTCCCTCTGCCCTAGGAGGAAGTCTGCACTCTGCACCTGGCCCAGCCTGGCCCTCTGCTGGCACACAGCACCTGCCTGATGCCCACGCTGGCTCACACCTCCCTCTGCTCGGAAGGCCGCCGAGCAAGCACCTCCTCCAATGTCACTTCCTCTGCCTTTCTCCCACTGTCAGCTCCCCCGCTCCCAGATTCTGGGATATCAGCCCTAGGAGGAGTAGGGGTTTTATTCAGGCCAGAGGGTCTCAAAGAGCACGTGCACAAAAGTGACTGCAGTGGTGTGGCTCAGGCAGGTCCTGAGACTTGCTGGAGGAGACCAGCCTAGGCAGGGCTGGGCAGGGATGGGGGGGCAGGGGGTAGGGGTGGGTCAAGAGGACATAGGGTAGGCTTGGGAAGGCTGGGCTGGGCAGTGACCCTGTGTATGGAAAAGAATGTGAGGGGACCACAGAGGGAAGCCCCTACTGCAAAATGGCCCTCAACCGGTATGTTTTCAAAGGACGATGAAGGCACTGAAGCCAAAGGCCTGTGGCCAGGAGGAACAATGACAGCAGGTGAGGTTCCAAAAGGGAGGCCAAAGGTGATGAGGCTTACTTACATATGGCTGGAACAAACCCACCCCTGTCCCTTGCTCCTCATGATCCTTCCCCATCTAGCCAGCCCTACCCAAAACCCACCGTGAGCTCTGGGCGCCCACAGCTTTCGTGGGCTCACCTTCCCCAGGAACCTGGGTACACATCAATAGGGGGCCTCTCTAATGGCTTGAAGGAAGACAAAATGGGCTATAAGGTGACAAAGACCCAGTAAGAGAGTACCTCACCACCTGGAGGCCTCAGAGCAAGGTAGAGGCAAAGGACTCCACCCCCTGAATGAGGGGGCAGAGGCACAGAACACAGTCTGCCAATGCCCATAGCAGATATCACTAATGGAGCAGAGAGAGCCTGGATGTGGCTGGTGATTTCCCAACAAGGCAGCTAAAGGAGCCGGTCATGGAAAGGGACAGACCAGGGTTTGGACTCCAGCCTCACCACATGCGTAGCTGTGTGATCTTGGTTCACTCCCTGGGCTTCTGCACACCGTTCAAAGGGTGCAGATGGAACTGATCTCTGCAGGGTCCAACCCCCACCCCCCGCCACTGAAGAAACACACCCCACAAATGCCCCTTCAGTGCCGTCCTCTCCCAGTACCCAGAGCAAGCACATCAGCCAGGGAGTGGCCTATGAACAGGGCCTGAAAAGAGGGTCACAAGCTCTGCTGTCCAACAGGGGAAGCCAGGTCAGCCTGGTGGGCAGAGGATAGAAAAGGGCTTTTGATTTTGACAGCCTAGGGCACCTGCTGGTGTCAACTTCCCCATCTGTACAATGGGGATAATAATAGCATCTAAGCCACTCACACATGCTGTGGAGGATCAAAGGCGGAACCCCAAATAAAGCCCCCAGGGAGAGCCTGTAAATGGGGCCAGTTCTGCCATTTGCTGCCGTGGGCCAGGCTGGGCACAGATGCTCTGGGCCTGTGGCAACAGTGGCAGCCTCCACTGTTGCTGTGCTCTGCCTCAGGGTCCCCAGCCCCTGGGTGGAGCCAGGCAGAGATTGTCTACCATAGACAGGTGGCCCAACCCAGTCATGCCCACACAGGCCCGGTATCCACACAAGCCCAAGGTGCAGTCATGGCCCCCAGGGGTGGTCCTGGCCTCTACCATTGCCCAGCCCCTGACTCCAGCCCCTATCAACCTGGAATCCCAGCACCGCCGGCTAGGGCAGAGCTAGATGCCCATGTTCCCCTGGCCACTGCCACACCATCCTCCCTACCCAATAAATGAACCATGCGGGCAACACTCTTGCTTGGGAGCAGCTGGGCCGATCCCAGTGTAAGAGCCAACCTGTGCCTGGCTTTCTGCTCTCCTTCCCTCATGTGCAGCTGCAGGCTACCACCCACGGGCTTCAGCACCAGACAGTGAGGCTCACAGTCTTCCTCCAAAACGGACGGGTTATGGAACCTTACTTCCTGGCACCTCCATGAAATGGGCCTGTGGACACTCGACCTCCCTGGCCCAGGGCCTGGTGCACAGCAGGTTTAACAACAGGCCAACACATTCCTTGAGGTGTGGGCACAGGGACAGAGGGGTAACATGAACTGGTCACAACTGGTCCTGAGAGCAGCAAAGGTGACGTGGGTGGACTGACTGCAGGAAAGGTGTGGGTCTGTTGCCAACAGGGGGGGCTTCCTATTCCAACATTCCCTGGCCCTGACCAGAGAGGACGGGCGGGACTCTGCACTGGAGTACCCCACAGGCCGGCACACCCCTCACGGACGCTCCTCGGGCTCGTTTACTGCTGAGAGGCAGGACGACTCTGCTGCTGTCAGGAGTGGTATAGGATATAATTAACTGGGTGGAGACCAACACCCCATCCCTGGGTCGTGCCTTGGTCTTCCCTGATTTCTGCCTATTGCAAAAGGCCCCGAACTTGGGGCTGACATCTGGGGTGGGTGTCAGTGACTCAGCTCCAGGGGCAGGTCTAAGTGAGGCCAAGAGCTGCCCACAGGCCCACTAGGCACTGTGCCTCTCGGGAACTAGGAGGGGGCAGGTAGTGGGAAAGAAGGGCCAAGTCAAGCCCTGCAGCAGGAGGCAGATGTCCTGGGCACAGACCCCAGGACCTGGCCAGGGTTCACTTGAGCCAGGATGGGGCCTGCCGTCCCTCACTCTGGGGCTACTTGGTTCCCAGCTAACCCTGTCCCAGGGAACTCTCGAGGGTGGGAAGAATTCAGTCTTTAAGCATGCCACTCCTGCTGGGCCCTGTGCCAGGGGACTGTGCCTGGGGTGGAGGGGAAGTGACAGAGACACTGTTCTGGATGAGGTCCCTGCTTGGGAGTGCCTGGTGTACTGGGCTCCAGAGCCTGTGTGCTACATAGCACCACTGGCCTCCATCTGGAGCCCTGGCTCCCTCCCGAGGGCCAGGGCACTGTCTCAGGCCCGGCCGTGCATTAGACTTGGAGGCTGGGCTACCCACCAGGAGGCAGGCACTTTGTGCCTGCCACTCCCTAATACCTGGCATCTGCTCACTGGGTGGGTGGAGGGGACTCCCCCAAGATCACACAGCCAACTGGCAGCAAGTTAGAGTAGAAGGGGTATGACTGATTCCTGCCGATAAAGATGGGGTACAGGGCATTGAGAGGCCGTCCTTCTTTTCCCCCAGCTCTGGTGAGTGGCTCTCCCCTGAGCTGGCTGCCCAGCCTGTGGAAGCTCTTCCTTTCCCAATCAGGGCCCTCAACGAGCACTCAGGTTCCAGAGCTGGAGACCACACAACACAATCCCTCGAAGAACAAAGATGGCTCCTGGTGACTGTGTCTCCCAGTACTTTCGGCAACATGGACTCAGGACAAACGGAACCACAGAGCCGCTGCCTGGTAGCAGCGCACACTAGAGCCGGAGCAGTCAGAGGCACTAGCCATGGGTATAGGAAGGGGCCCGGCCTTCCCAATCAGCCCACAGATTGGCCAAAGTGAAAGTCATTTGTGGTTCTGGGTGCCAGGAAGGGTGGAGAGGGGGCTGGTGAGAGGGAATCTGGATGGGATCTGCAGAACCGCCTGGCTTCTGACATGTGGAGACACTGGTTTTGGAGGGCCCGTGACCTTGTCCTGGAGACCTGCACAAGTGAGGAGAGAGACCGGGGAAGGCTATGTCTTTGTACCAGAGGAGAACAGGAAGCTATTGCTCCTCAGGGAAGAGGGCAGGTCGATAAGCTGGAGGACAGACAGCAGAGCACTATGCAGCACTGACCAAGGAGGGAGCACGACCTGCACCGAGAGGCACCAAAGGTCATGCTGGGCCATGCAGAAAGAGGCCCATGTGTTGGGTAGAGAGGGCCCCACATGTCAGGCTACCCCACTCCAGCCGGGCCAGGCCCTGAGCCTCTGGAGGGCTCCAGCCCCATGAGAGATGGGGCTCCCACTGCTGGCTCTAGCCACGCCCCTTCTGATACCAGCACTGCCCTTCTGCAGCACCACTGGGATCCACAGTTAAGCCCCAAAGCCCCATGCAGGCTGACTCCTGATCCTAAGTGTGAGTTGTGTGATGTGCCAAGCATGTGCTGGGTGAGGGCTTCCATCTGCCAATTGTGACCACCCTGCCGACAGGCGGCCCCTGCCCTATGTGGGGCCTGGGAAGGGGTGGAGTGACCAGGAGCCAAGCCCATCTGAGTCCAAAGTTTGTGCCCTTCTCAGTGGCCCCAGGGTCTGGGGACCTGCCCTGGGGGCTTCTGGCTATGGGCTGCTCACCTGAGCTACAAGCAGACCCCCACATGAGGCAGAAGTGGCACCGTGACAAGGTAGCCAAGTCCCAGCAAGCTAGCACCTCCCCTCCATTCCCTCAAACTCGAGCCACAGCCGTTACCCACCCCACGCAGTCTCGGACGCAGGAAGCCGTGCTAGTTGGGCCCTCAGCTTCCTTTGCTTCTTTCACAGTGGCTGGAAACTGGGTTGAAACAAGAAAAAACCCTGCCTGCTAAAATAAGCAAACATTTTGGGAAAGTAAGGAGAGCCATCTCTGGCTTGGTTACTATGGGAACATTTCTGAAGCAACTATAAGAGGGAGAGAAGTTCACTCTGGACAGAGCAGCCAGCTCCAGCCTCTGCAGGCCCACCTTCCCAGGAGTGCACACACCAGGACAGGAAGCTGTAGAAGCTTCTGGGCACTCGGAGACAAGCCCTCAGGATCTACAGTGTACTTAGAGCCTGCTTTCCTAGCACCTTCTGCCCAGAGAGGGACAGTTCCCTGCACCCTCCCTCCCTGGCAGCCCACTCAGGGCTGGCACTGGCTTGGAAGGGTCTGTATGCGCACGTACCCAATGTCCACTCTGGCCCCAGGCCTCCCTGTCTTCCCTGCTCTGTTCTGCACAGTTGGCCTGGGGAACCACCTCTGAATCACACAGCCACAGGCCTCCGCCTGTCCCGACTGATGCAGTGAAAGAAAAGGCACCAGGGCTCAGGCCAGGCCCTGGTGGAGCAGGGAGGGCTGCAGGACCTCAACCAATCCCCAACCACTCTGGCTCGGTTTTGGCAGAGACCAGACCATTCCATCCGGTGGGAGAGGCTGAGGTAATGGGGCCCTCAGCTGGGGCTCCAGCCTGCTCTGGAGCACGAGCCATGGCCCAGGAGCTCCAACCTTGCTCGGCAGATGGCCCGCAAGCAGGGATTTTCCACAGCAGAGGTAGGGGGTGGGCTGGGAACTATTCCCTCACAGTCAAGCTATGGAACAGTGGGACTGCAGATGTGCCAAGTTCATTCCTCTCTCTCTCACATGCTCATCCAATCACATTGCTGCACCCTGCTACATGCTGCATTTACGCGGCTGTGGGTCCCCAGCCAGCTGTGTAGCAGGCCTGCTAAACCCCCCATGCAGGAGCTCCCACGAGGAGAGCTGCCATCAAAGGCCCAGGTCACACTCACCGGCCCTTCAGCACCCAGCCCTTTGTCTGGCTCTTCACCCAGCACCGCCTCAGCCATGGCCCAGCCTTGACGAGCTCCCCCAAGGGGACCTCTCTGTCTCTTGGCTCTTTCCTGGCTGAGGAAAACCCGTGCTGCAGTGGGAAGCCTGCCTCCAACACACCCAAACTCCTTAAGAGTCCACCGACTCTCCCACATGCCCTGTGGCATCGTACAGAGGCCCTACATGGAGGGACCCGCGTGTGGGGCTCAGCCGCAAGCTGTCAAGCATCCTGGGGCAGGGGCGCCACAGCAGCCAGCACTGGCTAGACCATAAGGACATGCTGGGAGACTGGCTGTTAAGGGAGAAAGCATGAATGTAATCGGTCCACAAACACTGAGCACCTCTCTGGGCTAGACCAGAAGAGCTAGGGACTCGAGGAACACGGCCCCGAGACAGGGACAGGCAGGCCCGCGGCAGCCTCCTTATGAGCACAAAGCCGGGCCCCATATCTGTGCCCACTCAAGGAGACTGTGGCCCCTGCACGGCACAAAACTGGGTGGCAGCTTCAGAAGTTAGATGGTCTGTGCTCCTTTTCAGGGAAACTTCTCTCAGACTCAATGTCAGGGGAAAATAAAACAAAACAAAAGACCTAGGTTGCTGAAAAGCACGTGTGTGTGTGCACATACCACTTTTCACAGCTGCAAAAGAACCTGTTTGATTTTATACACACACACCTGAGACAAGAGAAGAGCCCAACCACACACAGAAGCACCTCTGAGAAGGCCACGGCACCTGGGCTCTGCTGTGTGTCTGGACTGTTGGCAGTGACAGTGGGGCCCTAGGAAACTCCCACAATTTTCAGAAATTGGCACTAATAAATAACAAGAGGGTCCCCTAGCCCGGGTCTTTGAGGATGGTGAGGGGGGCTGTACAGATAACCTCTTGGGTGGCACAGGTGGCTAGGACAGAGGGGGTTTTGAGGGATGGCCAATCAAGGTGCCTAGCGCCCCCGGCTCTCACTCTCCCTGCACCTCCTCACAAGGGCCAGCAGCCCCATGCCTTTGCCCCTATGCCAGGCCAAAGCAGTAACCCCAAAGCACAAGAGAAAGGAGAAGAGCCAGCTTGCTCCTCCCCAACTACAGCCCCAGTTGTCAGAGCCACAGCCCCATCACAAAAGAGTCAGTTGAGGGGGCTCTAAATGCTCCTCTGGAAACTTGGCAGGAAACCATTTGCTCACACTTGGTCAAATCTGCCAGACAAGTTCGTGTACCGAAAGCATGCAGAGTCAGCACTCTCTGGGTATGGAGAAAGTGTCCACCCTGAGGTCCTCCTGCAGCAAAGGCAAGGACAGGTGGGGTGGGCTCAGCAAGGGCGATCCTGTCACCAAGCAGCTGGGAGCCCCTGTCCCTTGGTACTTCACAAGTGGGGGTGCAAGCGTCTGGCCTCTGTCCAGAGGGTAACATTTTGGGCTAGAGAAGCATGAGGAGCCGCAACCCACCTCCAAAGAGAAGAGTCGAGAGGGTGGGTGGCTAAGACTTGGGCAGGAGAGGGCATGAGGGTGATGACATAGCAGCTTACTGGGAAGCATGGAGAAATGAATAGCTGACATGGCAGAGGTAAGACTAGCCACATCATCCAGGCCAGGCTGGGTGGCCCATGTCTGCAGGGGCTTCTGGTGACGGGGAGGTGTTGCCCAGGTGCCAGGCTCACCCAGAGCTCTGCCTGCCTTCTCTCCCATGGGCACAGCCCGACTGCCCTTCTGCAGAACTCATTTTCCGGAAGGCTCCAGAAACCAAGGAGCTGCTATGGGGAGTGAGCCCCGTGGGGAAAGGGCCTGGAGCACCCATCCGCCAGCTCAGATGTGCCCTGGGTTTACAGGCATCTGAGATGCTGGTCTCCTAAACTCTGTCATTAGGAAGTGTAAGCATGCCAACCCACAAGGAAGCCCCAGAGGCTGGCTCTCTCCTTCCGGCATTACTATATAGTCTCTGAAGGCAAATACCAACAATGGGACAGGGAAGAGGGAAGGAAGCTGTTTTCTTGGAACACCTACCATGTGCCAGGTCCTCATTTAGGGTCATTACCCCATCATATAACTTGATCCCTGTGATTACTCTTCAAGGCAGATAGTTAACGGTAGCTCATTTGATAAAGGAGCTCAGGAAAACTAGCTAGCTGCCTGGCTTTAGCTTCAATTTAGCAACTGCAGGGAAAAAAAAGGCTTGCACAGCACTGACAAAGAGCCCATTTCATTAATAGGTGGAGTTCTTCTAAATCAAAAAGAAAAAGATCAACAACCTAGTAAGAAAATTAACAAGAGTAGAAACGGCACAGAAGAAATTAAAACTGCTAATGTGATATCCTGGGCAATCCCACTAATAATAAATGAAACATGATAGCATTTCTCACCTACCAAAGAGTAAACATATAACAGTTAAATAATACAGAGTGTAGAAGAGGTCTGAAAGAAATGAATCTATGTTTGGGAAGGATCTTTGGAGGGTACTGTCTTCTAAAACTTGAAAGGCACCACAAACCCACTGACCACAGAATTGTTTCTAGAAATTTATCCCATGAATGGATTTCCACATAGCAAAGATGTATGTACAAAACACGGAAATAACAAGACCAGGAACCACCTACATGCCTATCAGTAGGTAGGGTATGGGGAGGTAAATTGTGGTACAGCCATATGTTGGGAATGCTATGCAACTATTAAAAAGACAGAACTGGTTCTTAAACACTCTCTAAGATATGTTTTTAAGTGAAAAAAAAACAAAAAGCAAAAAACAAAGGTCAAAAGCACGTGGACTTTGTCCTTTGTGTACATGTCTGTGCCCTGGATTACAAACAGGCAGACACCCTCTGGAAGGACACACAACAGGGTGAAGAATGGTGGCTGCAGCCTGGCCATCTGGGTAGAAGGGAACTCCTCTTCCTCTGCAAGCCCTTGGTACTGTGTAGATTGGTTACAGATTACATCTACTGCTTGTCTATAAAATACTCAGAGAGAGCGAGAGAGACTGGGCTGGCAAATGCCGAGCTCCTAGGCTCCACAGCCCCTGCCTAGCCATTAGAAGGTCAGAGCCTGAGAGAGAAGAGCCATGGACCCAGACACCTCACCACCTGGCTGGCTCTCAGTAGGGAAGCCCCCACTGCCATGTGCCTCAAGAACCAGCGTTTGACACACCTCCTCCAGACCCAAGATCTTCTCTCCTTAGCTCCTGTCCAAGCCAACCCCACCCTTCAGTTTTCTCACGTGTAACAGGGTATCAGGGAATACAGAGAAGACACCAAAGCTCAGAGGGACTGGGTAACTTGCCAAAGCCACCCAGCTCGGAGCTGGTTGTGCTGGGAGGAGAGGATGAGGACTTGCTGGTGGAGCAGAGTAAGGGGCCAGCTGTGTAGGACAGAGCAAGTGAGAGAGGGATGGGCCTGGGTGGGGTGGCCAGGAAGGGTAGATGTGGGCTTTATGGGGCCCCAGGGATGGAAAGCAGATGGGCCTTGGAGACAGGGCAAGGGGTGGGTCTTTACCCTACCCAGAATATCAAGGCTGGAAGGGTGCTGAAAGCCCAGCTCTGGCCAAACTTGGTTTTTAAGCAGTAGAGCTGGCTTCGGTCAGAATTTCCCAAGTGCCCAAGACCACACAGGGGCACAAAGAGCTGCTCCAGGAGGAGACCCTGGGCCTGGAGCCCCTTCACCGCTGCCTGCTGCGGCCCCAGAATATCTGGGGCTCCAGAGAACACACTGAACCCATCCACACCTCTCCCTGCAGATGGGCAAGCCAGCGCCAAGAGGGGGCAGTGACTTGCCAGAAGTCGCTCGGCAGGCACGGCCCCACTCCTGAGTCTGGCACACTCTCGACTGCGCCACCCTGCCCGCCCTCCAAGGATGCCGCAAAGCCGTGGTCTTGGGAGCGCCCGCCCAGGGGGGCCATTTGCACACCTCCGGCGCAAGGCAGTGCAGCAAGCAGCCTCGGAAATCAAGAAGGCAAAGTACTCACGTTGAAGAAATTGGTCTTGTTCCTCTCACAGAAGAGCCCCTGTGCCGGCATGTGCTGCAGTTGTTGCCACGGGATACCGCTGCCTAGCAACACGTCGCGGGCCCACTGGAGGTTCTGGGGAAACAAGAAGTAGGTTGGAAGTGAGTGTGTGGGCAGCTCGCGGCGCCCACGGGGAAGGGAGGCAGTCCCCTCCTTCCTGGCTGCGTTGGCAGGGCGGCGATGAGCAGTGGCTCCTGCAGACACCGATCCCACAGCTCCAGGGAGCTCTGGCTGCGGGCTTTGATCATCTGGCTGTGGGGTACATTTCCGGCACTGGTTTCCTGCCTAGCACAGCTGACTTAGGGAGAGTGTGGCCTCATATTGCCCAAGAAGGGTGCAGATAGGGACCCCTCACCTGGACTGGCCTTGAAAAGCTGCTACATGGACTCAGTTCCCTGCCTTCTCTCAGGGGGACCCCTGCTGGCCCAAAGGGGCAACCCTGACTTGTCAGGGTGTCAGCAGTACTCATCACAGCTAGCAATACAGCCACCTTAGGCTTGGAAGAGCTGGTCCCTGTAGGATGCCAGAGGCCTAAGTGCCTGGGAGGGGACAGGAGTTCCACCCATAGTGCTCAGGCCAGTTCTCTCTGGGCAGTAGTACCCCTGGACTCCAGGCCCAGGGGCCTGGTAAGGTTGGAATAAGAGCCTGCTAGCCCAGGTGGGACTCCAGGAAACTGAGATGCTGGGTATGGGCCTGGCGGCTTTGGCCTTCTCTGGGGCCTTCTCACTGACTCAGAGGGCAGGCCCTCCCCACAGGCTGCCTGGCTTGCCCCCTTCCCCTCTCAGGTCTTTCCCACGCTAGGACCATCTCATCTCAGTACCTGGGACACAGCTGTCTTACAAGGGAGAAGCCAGGAGGGGGCAGGAGCTGGGACCCGGACCTGGACTGCCCATCATCAGACCCTCCTATTTTCCACAGCACCAGTCCACCCCCAGCCAAGCAGTACTCCTCCCCCACCCCCATACAGGTCCCTTCCTTGGCTCTCTCACCCCTGGTGTCAGGTCTTTATCACCTCGAGTCCCAATTGCTTAATGCCTTCTCACGTCTCAGCCTGCAAGCCGTCTCACCTGCTCCCACTGGGCTCAGTATTGGTCAGGCTGAACTTATGAAATAGTCCCCCCAGTCACAACTTCTGGCAGAACTGCAAAGCCCAGCTCCCTGGCTTGCTGGGTGGGGGCCTCTGCTGGCCTGCTGCATCAGAGCCTCTGCTCCTGCCTCTGCAGAGGGACATGCCCCAGGGGCTGTGTTAGGGCTGAGGGCTGCTCTGCACCCAGGACCAGGCCAGACCCCGCAGCTGCGATGGGGTGGGATACAGAACTGAGGAACCCTCTGGAATGGAGACAGGTGAAGTTTCAAGCACTCATCTCCTGGATGACACACTCACAGCAGACGAAGCTAGCTCTTCTGTGGAAGCCTGAAGGAGATCATCTCCTGGGGAAAGCCTGGATGATTAAGCCTGGCAGTGACTCCAAGGCCATGTCCTACGGGGACGTGGCCTGGCTCTGAGACTGGCTGAAGGCTGAGGCCTCGTCAAGTCAAGGCTGCCCTTGCCCAGCACGGCTGCAGCCCAGTCTGGTCTGAGCAGGTTCAATGTGGAGCTGGGGACTAGAGGGCCATGGGCAGCCCAACACACAGAACAGCAGGGCCAACCCCTGCTGGACTCGAGAGGGCACATGCTGTCCACAGCCCTCTGCACAGTGGACCCCTCTAATCCTGCACTTAGGAAGCTTGCTTTTTTGCTCAGAGCCCTCCTTGAGCCCAGACACCTGCTCAGACACATCTGGCATGCTAAGATCAGGAGCAGACTGAGACTCTGCCTCTCTCACAGACTCCAATCAGAACAGCAAGGCAAGCCCAGAGTAGGAATCACACCAAGGGCTGCGTGGAGGCTGCTCTCGCTAAGGCGCAGTGGCTGTCAGGGAGGGGCAGCCACAGCTACAGTCTCCTGAGACATGACTTTGCCATGACTCTCAGGCCTTTCTAGGGCTTCAGGGGCTGATGCCACAGCCATTCATGGTGAATGACGAGGCTTCCTGAAGGCCAAGGCACCTCTTCTCTGCCCCCATATGGGGGAGGCAGAAACAGGCAGAGGGGTTACCTAGGCAGCAACAGTCCCTGACCCTCAGCACAGGCCCTTGACCAGGAACACAGGGGCCTCTCTGCCCTATACATAGGAAGAAGAGCGAACTATTCAGTCTCAGCCTTTAGCTTATGAGTTCCAATGAGCCAGGGGGATCAACTTGTAGTTCATATTGCAATGTCCAGAGCAGGGCCGAGCACAGCAGTATGGCTCAGAGGTCCCGCCTCCCAGACCAGTTCATTAGGAAGCCTCCTGAGGCTGGTTACAAGCCTGGCCTGATACTTCTGCCAGGAGAGGGAGGGTCAGCCATGGACAAATGGAGTGTGGAGCAGGGAAACGGTGGGTCAGGTGTGCTTTATTTCAAGGAATAAGATCCAAATCAGATTAGTTCAAGTTTCTCAGGGTTCCTCAGGGCTCTGGGACATAGAACCCAAAGAGAAGATAAAGCTTCAGACCTCCAGCAGGCAGGGCAACTGCCTAGGAAGCCCAAAACACAACCTCTCACAACCTCTATCAGTACTCAGCCACAATCCCTTCGTCTCAGTGCCACTTGGTTCAAAGTCTCTCCCAAGTGAGATGTGAGAGGCTGCCGGTTTAATCAGCCATGAAGGGGACCCTCACAGAAAGGGACATGAGACAGAAGACCCCGATACCTGCACTTCAAACATGACAGGTGAGTCCACCTGACCATGATCATGGAGACTGGGCACAAAGGGGACTCACCTATGGTTCAGTCTAAGTAAGTCAGTGAGGCTCCTCAGGGAGATGACACCTGAGCTACAGTTTGCACCCAGCTGTTAACAGAGCTGGAGTCATGACATGAAAGACCCTTCTGGGGTTCCTTTGGGATTTAAGGGAAGTGCCCAGTTAGCAGCAGTTTGAGAAGTGTGGGGAAATAAGACTTGAAGAAGCATCTCTGTGGTGGCTATGATTTTCATAAGAACATCAAGAAAATAAAATACAACAAAGACTTCCATGCGGCTTGGGGGATGCATGAGAGAGATGACACCAGGGCCAGGGTGGAGAGAGTGGGGGACCCTGCTTCCCTGAGCCAGGCATCTCATTCTAGACCCCAAGGCGGCAGGACAGGAACACACATCCCTGGAGGGCTTGTTTCTGCCAGAAGCTGCTCTGCAGCTTCTCCCATAACACCTGCATTGAGACAGCCCTCCCAACTGAACAGTCAGGCAGAAGGTGGAGGACCAGGGAGGGAGGAGGCTGGAGGAGAGGTCCCAGCACTCCTAGAGACCTGAAAACCAGCCACTTGACAACTGAGTACAGAAAGCAGAGGCCTGCCAAACCCGATCAAGACTGTCAATTAGCCTCCTGCAGACTTGGCCCCTGCACACCAGCAGAGAACAAGGCTCCTCAGCTGTCTCCCAGGCCCGCGAGAGAGAGCCGATCGATGGCTAAGGCACACAGCGTCCAGAAGGCTCACGGGAGACCTCAGCTAATTTCTCTCTGAGGCCCCGGATGGGAGCTGAGACAAGGAAATCTGCCCAGAGAACTGACAAGTGCCAGGCGCGGGGTGGGGGGGGCAGGGGGAGCTGCCCCACCAAGGCACACCTATACTGCAGAGTCTGCCCTGCAGCTGCACGCTGCGGGGTGGCGAGAGGCATGATGCCACCTGGGCTGGGCCCAGCACATGACTCCTCATCCTCAGTATCGCCGGTTTACCAACAAGGAAACTGAGACTCAGGGAGTCCAAGAATTGGTCCGAGCCCCCCAAGCCAGGAAGCGGCAGAGCTAGGCTTGCATTCTGGTCCAGACCCGAGGGACTCCAAGGCTTGGGCTCTTACCCTGCACTCCCACCCCAGGGTGGGCAAGTCATTTTACAAATCTACCTGGGGTCATGTTATGTGCAGCTCCAAGGTACCTCAGGCCTTGAGCAACCTGCCACCATGCCACTGGCCTGGAGCCTCAGCTTACCGTCACCCCTGGAAATGGGAGAAACTTCATGGAGCCACTTGCCAGATAACAGCACCAATCTTCCTGGGATCTGTAGGCCCCCTGAGCTTAGTGCACAGACCCTCCTCTGACAGAAGGCAAAACACACTGAAGGCCCAAATGGGGCAGATGGAGGGCGAGTCCTGATGAGAGATGGGGAAAAAAATCTCCAGAAGCACATGGCACCTCAACGTCCTGCACTGTCTGGCACCTGGATACCTCTATCTTGCCATAAGGCCAAGAGACTCTCCTGACTCATCTGCTTCAAGGCCTCAGCTCCTTGAGAGTGAGAGCCAGTCCATAACTCGTTTACCCACACACATGCAGGTTCCCTTCCTTCCCTTCCCTCTCCCATCATGCATAGCCCTGCAGCCATACCTGCCTCTGTCCCCACCTTGGTCCCTACAGGTCTCTCTGCCTAGTGTCATCTCACCCCACTCCCACCTGCCCCAAATACAGTCTTCACAGCCCCATGGCCACCTTAAATAGCCTCTTCTGCTGACCCTCCAATGGCTTTGTTGTCTGCACCCTCTTGTGTGTCAGTCCCATGAGGGCAGGGACACCATCTGACTTCTTCACCGATGGCTCCTCAGGGGCTAGGCCTAGATGGGGTCCACAGAAGGAATGTGATAGATATTTGGGAAGAGTGAAAGGGTGAGCTTATGGGTCAGTTGGAGGAGCTGAGACAAGAGAGTACCAATTGTGCATGGTAGGGTGGGCAGCCTAGCAGGAGCACTGGGGCAGAGCCAGCACCCTGGGCTCCTTTACCCAAGGAAGCTGTTGGGAAGCTCATATGCTGGGCGAACTAGAACATGAAGTCCATCTTTCAAGATACCCTTCTCTTCTTTCTTCAAAACAGTAATTCAGAAGCCCTAGATTGGCCTGATAGTTCTTCACAAGGGCCCACAGTGCCACACTCTGAAGCACTATTGAAGGAACAGACGAACAAATGCCTGGCAGCCTGGGGGTCATATAACTAACCTTTTGGGGCCTCAGTTGCCCACATGGAGGATGAGACTGGCAGTGACTATCAGGCCTCTCTTAGGGTCAGCTGAAGAATGCTAGAGGTAGCAGATGGAAAGCAACTGTCCACAAATGCACCAAGCTCCTCACCTGCACCTTGGGGAGAACACCCCAGCCCATGCAATCCATTCCCCCTGCCAAGCCGGGCCTTCCCGTATTTTCTCCAAGGACCTGGCCTTGCCCCTGGATTAGGCAAAGTGTGCCACTTCTTCCCCTCTGTCCCTACAGGTCTTCCCCTCTACCCTCCCCTCTGCTTCCCCTCTGCCCTCCCCACACAGACCTGAAAAGCCAAGCCTGAAGTGCAACGCCAGGGCTGCTGAGCAGGTTTGGCCAGCAGGAGGCACCAGTGGGAGAGTGGAGCAGGGAAGAGACCAGAGGAGAGCCATCTATCCCAAGTTCCCTGTGGTGCCGAGAGTTGGCCACCAAGGACGAACAGCTCTGACAGGAAGCCTGCTGCAGAGGCGCCTGGGGCTGGCCCAGGGCTCTGCACTACCTCTTCCCTGTGGGTTCCTGACGTCCACCCAGGCCCCTGTAAATCATTCCTTCATTAAGGCTCTTCGGATTAGCAGGTGGATAGAGCCGTCTGAGGCATGACTGGCAAACCCTCTCACTCTCTACATATGGCCTTGAGGTTGGTTTAACCTCAGAATGATACCCCACAGGTCCTTCCTGCCTCCCCAGGCCCTCAAGACCTCTGACCACATCTCCCCCCACACCCCAACCCCCAGCCAGTCACATAGGCTTCTAGCTGATTCTAGTCCTGCCAGGCCCATTCCCATCTCAAGGCACACATCTGGGCTATGCTATCCACCCAGAAGCCTCTCTTGGTATCACCTTGCCTAGTTCCCTCACCTGCTTCAGGCCTTTGCTTAGAGAGGCCTTCCCAGACCTCCCTGCCTAAAGAGCCACACTCCCCCACTGCACCCCCTTACCAGCGTCATCTTTCTCCCAGATGCATCACTAACCACCATCAGGTGTGTTTCTACTCTCCATTCCCTAAGTGCGCACTCAAGGGGAGGGGCTTCGCTGTGCATACCACTGTATCCCTGCCCTTAGGCAAGGGCCTCGCATGTGACAATGCAGGAGACAGCTGTTGAATGAATGAACCTGCAGAGATGCACATAGGACAGTACTAAAATACAGGGGTTTGGCCTTGTCATGGTCTATGAGATGACGAGGTGGTAGTGATTTCTTCCAAACTGAGTATGATTTATAATGGGTGCTGCCAGCAGAGTATTCAACCCATTCAGACTGCTGGGATCCATACCTCTCCTCCTCCTGAGAGAGAACAAGGAAGACAGTGGGCCCTTATGGGGGCCATTTGTCCCTCCTCCCCAAAGGCACAGCAAAATCTTCAAACCATGTTGCAGAAAGACTTTGAAATGCATAATAGAGATTCTGAAATTGAGACAAATCTCAAATTTCCTTTTGCAAATCCCATTTAAAAAAACAAACAAACCAACCAAAAAAAACCTGGCTAGCTAGGATAAGCAGCATCCCAGGGATTCTGCATGGGGAGCCTGGGGCCTGGAATCATTTTGTGCATACAGAAAGGGAGAAGGGACTGAGGGAATGGTGGGGCACACCCTGCTCTTTGGCTGGCACGCCCTCATTGTGCCCGGTCCTGCTGTCTGACCTGGAACGTGTGGCTTACCACCTGCTCCTGGGACACTGTGTGTATGCAGCAGGGTCTCCTGGGGTGGCTGTGTCACAGCCTGGAAGGTCAATCCCTTCACAGCCATCCAGTCAGACCATGCATGGCCCTCCTCACAGGCTTTCATTTAATCTGACTCTGCAGGGTCTGGACATGAACTGGTAGCACAGGCAGGTGGGAAACTACCCACAATGGATGGGTGAGGGGCACGTGCTCACAGCCCGGCTGGCCAGTCTCTTGCCCAAGCTCACACCAGAGCATAGGCTGACTCTGAAGTCAAAGTTCAGCAGCTTCTCCAGAGATCACAGGCGGCAGCAGCACAGTCAAGATTCTCCTGGCAGGAGGCAGCTTCTCACCAAACAAGTCCTACACAGACACTGGGGCTGGGCTCACCCTACACAGGTTCTGGGCCACAGAAGTTGGTCTGATGGGGCTGGAACGGCCAGGCCGCTATCCCACTGGCTGCCACGTTGACAGGGCCTTGTCATCTACCATTGGGAGGAGGCACTGCAACAGGGCTCAGCCAGGACACTAAGGCAGCTTCCTTTGAGAGGACAGTTGGACAGGGACAAAGGCCCACCAGAGCTGGTCTAGAGCACTGCTCAGAGCCAGTGGCTGCTGCTCCCATCAGAGAGGTGTGCACGTGGGGCTTGTGAGTCAGGCTCTGTGCTCATCATTGGTATGAATGTCTCCCAGCTGGGAAAGCACTATGAACTCACTTTTCCTCACAATAAAACTTAAAGCCTACAGCAGAGATGCTGTTATGCCCACCTGACAACTTAGGAAACTTGTCACAGACTGGAACTAGAAGCCAGCTGTCTAACTGACTGAGCCTGAGTGAGGTTCCGGGAGCTGTTTGGAGGGGTGGCTCAGGCTCCAGCAGGCATACCGGGAAGGGAACAAGTGCTGGGAGGGGGACACACTCTAATCACAGGGTCTGGGGAAGGGCCAGGCCTATGATCAGGGCAGGCTGAATAGCTCCTTGCCCATCTCATACTTGCCCACTCTCTACATACGGCCTTGAGGTTGGTTTAACCTCAGAATGATACCCCACAGGTCCTTCCTGCCTCCCCAGGCCCTCAAGACCTCTGACCACATCTCCCCCCACAAAGGAGGCTCCTGAGCAATTCTTACCCAGGTGCCACCTCTCGGTGACTATGTGGATGCTAACTGTCAGAGAGCCCCTCCAGCTCAGAGGGGAAAATCCATATGGCACAAGGTAGGCTTCATCCCGTAGCAGAGTGAGCAAGGCTCACGCTCACCCTGGAGGGTGGGAGGAAAACCTTTTGGTCAAGTGTAGGTTGACTGCAAGCCAAGCCTTGAGTTGGGCACTGGGGACAGATGAGCAGAGCCCCAGCCTGGGACCCAAAGGTCAGCTGTGCACCGAGCCCCAGGACAGTGGCCTCTTCCATAGAAGAGGCCCTTCTCCTCTCCTCTCCTTCCTCACTTGGGATGCCATGCACCCCTGGCTCATTGCCTGCCTCCTGCCACACTGACTGGCAGCTGCCCAATTACCATGAGGCCACTGTGCTCACAGGAGCTGGCATGTCAGCCTTGCTTCTGCTAAAGCTTCAGTGTCCCACACAAGGGCTCTCAGTAAGCCTTTCCTGGCTCAGCCTGAAGTAGCCAGTCAGTAACCATGTGGCTTCAGCAAGAAGCTGGGCATCCAGCCACCCAGCCAGGTGAGGGACGTGAGTTAGAAGGCCTCGGTCTCCCCGACTTGGAAAGTAGAGGCAAAGGAAACATCTGAGCCCCAGGAGCTCCAGGCACTGCCACATCCTCACCAAGGCATTCAAGACAAGCTGCTGTCTCCTCAGAGCCTCAATTTCCCGCTCACCCTGCCTGGGCCAGGTGCTGTGCAAAACAAGACCGAGGAGCTGACCCAGGCCAGGCTGCCTTAGTGCCGCAGTGGAATCTGCTTCTTGACCTTTCTCTTAAGATGTCAAGGGACCTGGGAGGACCAGCAAGAACAGAGAATGGGAAAAACAATCCCCAACTTGAGACCGAGCAATGAGCACAAAACAAAGTAAATTTAGGAAAGGCAGTAATTTCAACAAGAGGGTCCCCAGAGAAAAATTCCTCTGGAAAGCACCAGTGTTTACAAACTCTAACCTTTAAGAAGGGGGCACGTAGCCCTGGTGCCCAACTCCCTTGCCCACAGAACTGCTAGCGAGGGGGTGGTTGCTCACCCCCAGACCCCCAGGAGGAGAGGCTGAAATGTTTGATTCTAGTCAGACTAGTAGGTAGGAAGTGGTAGCTCAGTGTGATTTGGAGTCCCCTTTTCCCAATGGCTAATGGTGTTAAGCACCTTCTCCTGTGCTTATCGGCCATTTGTATATCTCCTTCACAGAAATGTCCACTCAGATCCTTTGCCTACTTTTATGCTGGGTTGTCTTTTAATTATTGAGCTGTAAGAGGTTTTTTTTGTTTTGTTTTGTTTTGTTTTTTAAATATATTCTAAACACAAGTCCCTTATCACAAATAAGTATACCTCAGAAGTACCATGGGTTCAGTTCGGGACCACAGTAACGTGAATACCAAAATAAAGGGAATCAAATGAACTTTCTGGTTTCCCAGTGCTTATAAAAGTTGTGTGTATGCTATACTATAGTCTATTAAGTGTGCAATAACATTATGTCTAAAAAAACAATGTATAGACCTTAATTTAAAATTACTTGATTGTTAAAAACTGCTCACCATCATTTTAGTTTCAGCAAGTCATAACCACTGATCATAGATCATTATAATATAATAATAATGACGGGGCACCTGGGTGGCTCAGTGGGTTAAGGCCTCTGCCTTTGGCTCAGGCCATGATCCCAGGGTCCTGGGATCGAGCCCCACATCGGGCTCTCTACTCAGCAGGGAGCCTGCTTCCCTTCCTTTCTCTGTTTGCCTCTCTGCCTGCCTCTCTGCCTACTTGTAATATCTGTCAAATAAATAAATAAAATATTAAAAAAAAATATATATAATAATAATGAAAAAGTGTGAAATATTGTGAGAACTACTCTGATGTGACACAGAGACACAAAGTGACCAGTTGCTGTTGGTGCTGAAAGACTTGTCCAACAGTGGGTTGCAGCAAACCTTCAATTTGTAGAAAACGTAGTATCTGTGAGGTGTAGTCACATGAAGCACAGTAAAACCAGGTGCACCTGCATGGGATCTGCAAACAATTCTCCCTTGGTATGGACCATCTTTTCATTTCAATACTATCTTTTGAAGCACCAGTTTTTAATTTTCATGGTGTCACATTTCTTTTTTTTTTTAATGGTTGGGAAATTTTATTTTTATTTTATTTTTTTTAAAGATTTTATTTATTAATTTGACAGAGAGAAATCACAAGTAGACGGAGAGGCAGCCAGAGAGAGAGAGAGGGAAGCAGGCTCTCTGCTGAGCAGAGAGCCCGATGCGGGACTTGATCCCAGGACTCTGAGATCATGACCTGAGCCGAAGGCAGTGGCTTAACCCACTGAGCCACCCAGGCGCCCCGATGGTGTCACATTTCTTATTATGTATTTATTTTGATAAAATAAAATGTGCTTTTGGATGCCCTATCTGAGAAACCACTGCCAGGTCAAACTACACCTATGGTCAAAAATCAGTTGGCCGTAGATGTATGCCTTTGTTTCTGGGCTCCCAGTTCTAGTCCGTTATCCATATACCTACTCCTAGGCTAGAATCAACCACACTGTTTATCTTCAGTTGTGGTACAAAACACGTGGAAATTTACCACCTTACCCATTTTTAAGTGTACAGTTCAGTAGTGTTAAACATATTCACATTGTTGTGCAACAGACCTCTGAACTTTTCCATTTTATGAAATGAATTTATTAAAATTCTATACTGATTAAACAACTCCCCATTCTCTCCCTAGCCCCTAGCAAACACCAATTCCACTTTCTATTGCTCTTATTTTGACTTATTTCCTCGTGTAAGTGAAATCATAGGGTGTTTGATTTTTTGTGTGTGTACCTGGCTTATTTCACTGAGCGTAATGTCCTTAAGGCTCATCCACGTTGTAGCACGTGTCAGAATTCCCTTCCTTTTAAAGCTAAATAATATTCACAGTTTTGATTACTGTGGATCAGTAGCAAATTCTGAAATTGGGAAATATGAATCCTCTAAGTTTGTTCTTTTTCAAGACTATCTGGTTCTAGGAACCAACTTATAACCCACTTTGTCCTAGACCCCTTATAGCAGGAGGTGCTGAAGTTCCCCAGCTGAGCCACAGGCAGTGGGTGGGGGGAACTGGGAAAGGGGTACCCATACCCCAGACTTCTTTATGGATCTCATTAGTGAATTTCAGAAGCCTCACAAAAGAAGGTCCCAATGCCATGTGGTCTCTCTACTGGGCTGTTCACACGGATTCCAACAGACAGGTTTTTCTGAGCATAGACTGACAGTCTAGGTCTCAAAATCCTGGTGGAGACTGTAATCTTGAAAACTGTAGGTGATGTAATAGGTAGACTTAGGGTCCTTATGGCCAACAGCACCTGTGATCTTCCCTAGGGTGAGGAGAGCATTAAGGAGCCCTGCTTCCTCAGGTATCGCTGGCCCTCAGAGTAGAATAGCAGGAGGCCTGCCTTGGCAGACCCAGGGGGCGGCCTGTGCACAGCAAAGCCAACCTTGGGCAGGAGCAAGGCCTTAGGCAGGCAGCAAGGGTCCCTCACGGGCAGCTCCAGCCAGCTCCAGTCAGAAGACCTAGTAGACGGGCTAGGAGCCATGGGAGATGCTGACACTGAGGAAATGGGCTCTGGTGAGAGGCTCAATGGGAAGGCCCCCAACCCCTCACCCCATCACCTGCGCAAATACCACAAGAAAAGAGCCCTGACATCATCCCCCCGCTCAGCTGGGATCTGAACCCAGGTGAGCCCACATTCAGAGCCCACATTCCCTCTCCTTCCCCTAGAAATCCTGCTGCCAACAGCTAAGCAAATGGTTCCCTGCACCCTAGGGTAGTTTCTCTGCAGAGGCCTGGGGTGTGAAGCCTCTGAACAGAGCAGAACTTCTTCAGCTGAGAAAACTTGAAAGACCCAAAGGATCTGGAGTCAACCTGCGCAGCCCCTGGGGCCTCTCTGAAGGCAGGGATAATGGATGCTCCAGCCAGCTGGCCACTGAGCCATGAGATGGCAACAGGAAAATGCCATTGCCAAGCCCATAGGCGGATTTTATGAAGAAATGTGCTGCTGTTAAATATACACAGCGGGAAGTGTCTGTTACCAAACAGCTGTGTTTGGAAAGCAGTCACTGCTTGTCGGCTAATGGTTCTACATTAGTCACTGAGAGCACTGGCTGTGTCCCCCAGATCTGTGGACAAACTGACACCCAGGGCCTAGGCAGAACCATGCCCAGCCCCCAGGACAAGGGCCATGCCCCAGACAGGATCAGCCTTAACTCAGGCTCTCAGTGCAGCGAGGTGTTAACAACCTGCCATTCAAGCTGGGTGACACCTGCTGCTCAGCAAATGTCTTTGAATCAAGTCAGCAAAGGAGCCAGTAGAGCTAGTTGGGGTGCACCAGGGCCTAGGGTGTGGTAGCCTGGAGAGCTCTTGAGGCACATCCAGCACCCACAGACAACTGCCAGGTAAGAAAGGGGGTCTTCCTCGGAATCAAGACCAGCATTCCATTTCTCAAAGCCCAGGAACCTAGTCTGGGAATGCAGCTAACAGAAGAGCCAACAGAAACAGAGTGTGATGGCTGTGAGAAGGTTTTCTGGGAAAGAAGCCAAGGCAGCCTCCAGTGATGGCTGGATCCACTGGGGTCCACCCACCCACCAGACCATCAGAGGGTGACCAAGGTGACCTGGGGGACATTCACAGAAATAGCAACAAAATGGCAAACTGAGCACAGATGCTCTAATGGCGGGGGGGAGCAATGGAGCAACTGGGCCGGGATGAGGCTACTTGAGCCAATGCCAGTCTGTCACTCCCCACTGTGGGACCCTGAACCAGGTATCCAGATGTGAATTGGAGAGAGACCAAGACCCCCAGCTCCTGGACCTCAAGTATCCTAAGCTGCAGAAGTGACAGTCAATGGCGTGTGTGCACAAGAACTGGAAAAAATACACATACAAAATAGCTTTTGTTTTAGGGTGGCAGAACAGTGGATATCCCCCTTCTAATTTTTAATTATAGATTAAATTATAGATACTATTTTCCACTTCTAAAAACCTCATCCAGCAAGGGGACAGGCAGGGAAAACGGCAGCCTATGCTTCGCACCGGGTGGGGCCCTTTACATGCATCATCTCCTTCGAGCTTTAAGCCATTCAATAGGGAGGCAGGGGCTGGGGGCTCTGTGGGGCAGCACTGCAACTCAGCTCTCCCTCCATCTAACCCTGCATCTTCACCCCCCTTCCATAGTGGCTGATCCCTCCCTAATAGGCACCTCATACCCCAAATTCTGTCAAAGCGACTGCTTCTGGAGAAGACCACCTGCCACAGTGTGGGGAAGGTATCGGCTCAGCACAGGAAGCTCCAAGTGCTGCTAAGAGCCGACCATAGCTGGAAAAGCTGCATGGCTGCTTGGGTGGAGCATCTGAAGAGAGGGATACCCAAGGCGGCAGAGATCCCGATGATGGATGCTAGTGTCCCTTCCTAAATGGGGCTCTGCTCCTCTCAAAGAAAGAAGAAGGAAAGTTCCCAAAGCAGTACTGGAACATGGTGGGGGGCAGGGGCAGCAGCGGCCATTAGTCCCTGAAGACTGCTGCAGAGAGGGTTTTATTAAAACACAGGTCTACTTGGATTCCGAAGGCCCAGGGCACCAGAGGTTAAGGTCCACCACAAAATGCAGGCTGGCCAGCGAGGGAACTAGGCTCAGACGGTTCAGTGGCAGCCAGGAGAGCCAGATGCCCTGAGGCAGACATCCTATCCTTCCCCAGGCCCACCAATACCAGCTTCCCCTGCTCTGCTCTGACAGAAACCAACCAAGTCACGTGAGAACTTTGCGCAGGCACGACTATGACAGTACTTACCTGTGCCTAGTCCCCAAATAGAATTTGGTCAAGTAACAACTTCCTGTCATGTAACTGGTGCCAAGCCAGCATCCATCCCTCCAGCCAACTGCCCTTCCTGGCTCTTCAGAGGTCTCACAGAGGCTGATGGGGAGGCGGTGGCGGGGGGGGAGTCGTCTCTGGGAGGAAGAAGTTTCTGAGCCTGGACCTTACTGAGTAGGGGAGCCACACAAAATTACAGACTACAGCCAGACTCCAAGGGCTGCCCCTGCTTAACCCCAACACCCTGGCCCTCTCTGGCCCTCACCCACACCAGTTTGGCTTACCCAACACTGCCACATGCCCAGACAATTTGCCTGATTGGGACTCTCTGCCTGTACTCCAACCTGCCCACTGTCCCCTACTCTGCCCATGGCTACCCTACAGGTCTCAGCTTCATGGGTGCCTTCATGGCGCTGCAGCAGCACCCCCACCCCTGTATGTCCCCCATTATCTTCTCCGTAGCATGTGTCACAACGGGACTAGCTTTATTTGCTTGTTTGCATATTTTAAAATCCGCCTGTCCCCTAGAATGGAGCTCAGTGGGGGCAGATGCTGTGACCAAGACACTTTCTCCAGTGCCTCCCAGGTGCATGAGGAAGGAGAAGAGCACAAGTGCCACATTCCCTGCACAGATGCGACATGCCAGCAGAAGCAGTCTGGCCGGGAAGCCCCTAAGAGTGCTGAAGCCTGGGGCACAGCTGTTAAAGAATTGCTACATCATCTGCTTTCCAAAAAGAGCTGGAGGAGGCTGTCAGCACCCAACCCCCATGCAGCAGAGGCTGTGAAGATGGTTCTGGCAGCTGCACTGGGGAGGCAAGCCCAGGGGCAGGATGATGGTATGGAGGCCTCACCACAAGATGTGTCTGGAGGAGACGGAGACTGCATCAGAGACCTGGGACAGAGGAGGGGGTGCCTCTGTAGGGCATCTGGGGGATGTGCACATGGGGCCACATTGAATGAGAGTCACTACACCAGCCCGCACAGACAACAGCTCAGCCTTCAGCCTGCAGCCAGTACCTGAGCCTGAGATTCTGCTTCGGGATCCTCAGACCCACTCCTCCCATGATTCCCTGCTGCAACCCACAGTCCTCACCAGCTCTCACCCAGAAAGCTGGAGCACTCTTGGATGGACCCACCCCCTACATCTCTCCTGTCCCATCCCTTCCATGCTCCTCTACAAAGATCCTGAGCAGCTCTACCAACACTCAGATGCTCATGGGCCCATGGAATATCAAAGCCCTCTCCTGCCCCAAGTGGGCCAGCAGCTCACTCACCCGGTGGGTCTTGCTGTAGGTGTAGAGGAAGGCCAGTCGATAGAGGCTCTTATAGTGCTGGGGGAAGCGGCTGAGGCACAGGCGGAAGGAGGCGATGCACTGCTCCGTAAGGAACTGGCGCTGCTCCTCTGCCCCAGCCGGCAGCCCCTGGGGAAAGGCTGCTGGCTCCCCTGGGGGGTCAGCTCTCTTCTTCCCGTCCCACAGGGCAGGTGCAGATGCTGCGGGTTTGAGAGCAATGCAGGCAGAGGCTGGGGGGTCCGCAGCAGGCTTCTGGCTGCCTTGCTCTGTGACCCGGAAGCCTTCTGTGCTCTCCAAGGACTCCTCAGTTTTCCCTGTGGGTGAGAAGATAAAGAAAGTCACCTCAGTTTTAAAAAAAAAAGAAAGAAAGAAAGTCACCTCGGTAGTGGTCCAGCAAAAAAGGTGCCTTAGTGAGGTGACTCACTAGGCCTGTGCCCTTGCTAGACAGGTGAGGGACTCAACAGACCCAGCAGTAAGAGGCATGGGGCCTGGTGTTGGCTCTGCCCCTGCCAGCGGAGTCCTCCACAGCCTCCCAGCCTCCTCCTCTGTGAAACAGGATGTCCCGGCTGGCACACAGCAGAGGGGCCCCAAGGCTGCAGAGAGCAGGGGTTGCAAGCAGGGCTCTGGGTCTCCCTCTGAATGGCAGCACAAGGCTGTCCCGCCTCTGAGGCCTGTGCAGGTGCACAGGGAAGCTGCCCACAGAAGGAAGGTGTGGCCACTGCCACCATGGAATGAAACACTCAGGAAAGGTGCACAAAGGACTACACCTGCTCCGCCACTCAGCACCTCAGCCCACAGCCTACCCGACATCCTTCTCCAGGGCTGCTGCTACTACTGTGCATGAACCAAGAGCTTACTCGCAGTAGAGCCCAAGTGGGGGGGGGGGGGCAGGGGCTGCAGAAGATTGGTGGACCAGGAGGGAGGGATGGAAGGAAGAGGGTAGGGGCAAGCAGCAGGAGTAAGGTGGCTCTTTGGGCACCCAGGAGTCTGTAAGGCCTGCGTGGAGGCCAGAGAAGCAGCCTGGCATCACTCTGAAGCCTGTCTGCCAGAACAGGCTGAGCCCCTTCCTGACCTTAGCCTGATGACCCTTTCCCAACTATAGTGACAGCCAGAAGGCTAGGGCCAGCTGCGGCACAGCAGAGTGGTCAGGGACTAGGGTCCCGAGTTCCCCTAAGCAAAACCATGCAGACCTCAGGTGCACATAAAGCTCTTTCTGCCAAGAAAAGAATCTGACCAAGACAGAGCCAAGCTGCTCAGCACAGCACACAATACCACCTCCCACCAGTACTGCCATTCCTCCTAGCTCCCCTCCTGGCCTCACACCTTGAGACCAACCACTGGGGGAACCTTGCTCCTTATTCCCACCTCTCCGCTGCTGCTCCTTCTGGACATTCCGTCTGTACTCCCTACCCTGCCTCGCCCACTGCTCTCATGTTCAGGACTGCACTTGCTGTGACCTCCTCCTGCAAGCCTCCCTGGCCCCAGGGTGGAGTTTGCGGAGAGCTTTGTGCACCCACCTTTTTGATACCATCCATCCCACTGCATTTATGCACGGATGCCTCCCCCTCCCCCATCACCTAGAGCCTAGCAAAGGCTCTAGTTTAAAGCTGACTGAATGATGGGAAAGCAGGTCACATCTGATCTCGACACTATGCTCTCCTTTCGGGGAGCTCAGGAAACCACGAAGGTCCCACAGGCACCCACTGAGAGCTCGATGACAGCAACCAGGAGTCTGCTCAGGGCTGGTGTCTTACTCACAAATATGCCCAGGGCTGGTGTCTTACTCACAAATATGCCCAGGGCTGGTGTCTTACTCACAAATATGCCCAATTTCCAGTGTTCAATTCAAGGGATGCATTTCAAATATTGCTCAACAAACACGTTCTGAACAACCAGTCTGGGCCCAGCCCTGTTCTAGACACAAGGGAGATAGGGAAACAGGACAAAGACTCAGGCCTCCCTGGGATTCAAGTAAGATGCAAAGCGTGTGCTCACACACAAAGACACACTTTCTTAAGGAAAGTGAGCAGAGGATCAAGAATTAATCCAAAGAGAGCTCAGATGGCATGTGTGAAGACCTATGAAGAGAGAGGAAAAAACCGCAATGCCAGAATGAGCGAAAAACCTAGCTGCTTGGGATCCAGGTGACCTGAAGAAGCCCTGGAGACATGGGTGACAATTCTCACCTGCAGTGTCCCCTCTTATGGCTAAATGAGCCTCACAGTCCACGTTAGTGGAAGGAAGGGGGTCAGAGATGTCAATAAGCCCACACAGTGCTTCCCAGCCAGGAAGTCCAGTCCTAACCCTGGCAGCATGAAAGCAAGAAGACTTCCTCCTACAGATAAAAGCAATGTTCTGGCCACCCTGGTGCCCACTGCTGGCAAGGAGGACTGGCTTAGAGTACCCACAGTGCACACACCAGGCCCCCTCCCACTCTGGCCACCACCCCCGCACCTGTCTTGAACGTGGCACTCAGGCATGGTCATCAGGCCTCTTCCTGACCAACAAGGGGCAGGCACAGCCATAGGATGGCAGTCCCCGAACGAGCTGCCTAGTAGCTGTCTCAGCATCCTCGACCCCTATCCTGCTCTGGGCCCAGGTGGCAGGGTGGGCCCAAGCTGGGCACCCGTGTCCACTGTCCGAACCACAAGCTGTTGACAAACTCTGCTGTCCTTGGAGTAATATAACAGAGTGCCCTTGTGTTTGGGTAGTGAAATTTGAGCAGCTTTTTCCTCCATTAAAAACAATAAACCTTTACGGTTGCTACATTCACGTTATACATTTTTTTGAAGCTCTGTCTCCTAAGAAGGAGAGCTGTACAGTCTGAACAGTCACCTGTGGAGAAACCTCCTTCCTGGAAGCATCCTGTCACAAACCAAAGTGGAGAAGTAAAGAGGAGAGGCGAGTCCTCAGGAGCTGGTGCCCACTGGATGCCGTGAGAGGCAGGGCATCTGAAAGGATGCGGTTGTCAGAGCCGACCTGACTTCCTCTTGGCACCTGGGGCCTGGCACAAACTTGGGTTCCATTACATCCTGCTGCTCAACAATGCCCATGAAATCTGTGAGTGAGCCCTGTGCCACTGACCAAGACAGAAGCAGCAGGCTGGTGGCAGGGCCGCCCACGAGGGTGTACCCGAAGGGCTGGGGTGTGGAGCACAGTAGGGGCACACACCTAGCCCTGGCCCAAACCATATCCTGGTTTCCCACAGGGGGCCAAAAGCTGCAGCAGCCCTGGTGGCCAGGTTCCTGACTGCCGGGAGCCCGGAGGAGGGGGTTCAGAGACCACCACTGGCCAGAGCCAGGCCTAAAAATGCACACTGCTCCCTATGCTGTATGCCTGGTGTAGGCTTAGAGCACATTCCCTGCTGCACCTACTCTCCTGACAGAAAGCTCACCAACTTCACTGTGGTTACAGGGAAAAGCTGGGCTTAGAGCAGAGAGCTGCATCCATAGAAGTAAAATGCTTCCCTTCAAGCCTACCAGCTACTGCGGTGACTGGTTCTGCTCAAACTTTCTTTATCAGTGGCAAATCCCTCCACTGTCTGCTTAAACCATTGGCTCAGAATGGAAGGAGGGCAGGGGTAGGATGCCCCCGTGTGTCTAGAAAGCCTAGCCCAGGCCAGACTATACCTGACCCTCTCTTGGCTCAGCACCCCAGCCTCCATCCCCTACTTCTCCAAGCACAGTGGAGAGAGGCCTGTGATAATACAACAGCACCCATAGCAGATCACTGTGCTTGACGAACACAGACAACGGGCCCCACCTGGACATGAACGAGACTTGCTGTATTAGAGCACAGCCCTATTGGTAACTTTCTCCTTCCCCTTCTAAACTCCTTGGGGTGTGTTTATGTCAGTTGCAGAATGTCAACATCGGTTTGGGACAGTATAACAAGCATCTAGTGAGAAAGTGAGGCACTGGCCTCACCTTCCATGTCCTCCTCCCTGCCCCTAATGGGGGCAACTCTGCCAGCCTACAGGGCATGCAGCCTTACCATCTGCTAAGGCCAGCCAGGGAGGCAGGTGAAGAGCATGAAGGTCTCTGGCTGCATCTACATATCAAGGCTGAGCCTTGATTCTCCCAGCCAGGGCCTGTGCAGACACATCTTAGGGGGGTCATCACCAACCCTAGCTGCCCCTCCCAGCCCACCCAGAGCAGAAGAATGGGCCAAGGTTAAGTGTGCAGACTAACCGTGGGCAAATTCCCCACCCTCTTGGAATCTCAGGTTCCTCACCTATAACGTGGGAAGAGCCACAGGACTGTTTCCTAGGGTGGCTGGGAGGACAAAAGGAGTTCAAATAGGGCCTGGCACAGGGCCACTGAGCATGGGTCTGGGTGGTTGCTGCTGCTGTTGTTGTTGTTTGGCAAGCCCTGGCCAGGGTGGGAGAGCTCTCAAAAGCCCCAGAGTGGCGCCGTGGACACACAGCCTGCCCATGTTCTCCCACGAGCTGGCCACTGGTTTCCACAAAGGGAGCCTGGGGGACCCATGAGAGCTGGGAGTGCCCTGGGGTTGGATCACGGCCCCCTGCCCAAAAAAGGGGGCACTTTTTCCTAAAGGCCTGATGTGACTCAGACTAAAAAGAAAACACACTGGTGACATTTAGGATCCAAAGACTTTTTTAGCAACTATGTAGCAAGAAAAAAATTCGGGCACTCATGTTACGAAAGTGGCTTTCCCACATTGGGCCACAGGGGTCACAACAACGACATGTGTTACCGAGTGCACACTATACTCCAGGCACCGTGGGAGCTCCTTCCTGAGCTCCCTCATTTCATCCTCACAACCCCTGGAATGGGCCTTAGGATCACTCCCACCCTACAGGGAGCAGAAGCCCAGAGACGTATGTAACTTGCCCAGCTGAGGTCCCAGAGCAGCAGGCGGAAGAGTGAGGACAGGAGCCAGACTGAGCCTAGGCCACTCAGGGGCCCATGCTCTTTAGACTGCCCAGATTGCCACAGGTCACCAAAGCAGTTCTAATCCACAGAGCTAGGTCTTCATACCTCGTTCCTCTGTGGCCCCCTGAAGGTCTTTACCAGTCGGTCCTGCTTGGGAACTGGGAACAGGCAGCTTCTTCTCCACGTAGAGCTTCCGGGAGCTCTCCAACGAGCTGGCAGGCTCATTAAAGAAGTCCTGTGTCGAACTGGAGTCTGAGAGTGCCACGGCCGTGCTGTCCTGGCTGCGCTCTGAGGGGAAAAGGAGGGAGAGAGGGCGACAGCATGAATCTACACCAGCTCCAACATGGAGCGGCCTCCCCAGGGTGAGTGTTCTGGTGACTGTCCTGCAAAGGAGATGGCCTGAGAACAGCCACCATAACCCTGCTGAGCCCAACTCATACTGGAGGCCACTAAACCACTCATCAAAGGCACCAATCTCCACGGTCAACCTTATAGGGTTTCCCCAAATGGTGGTGTTCTGATAAATGGTTAACAACTGGCTCTCAGGGTACGGGGTAAGCCCATGTTTGTTGCATTTACTGATTTCTGTGGTGTAAATACCCACACCATGGCCAATTTCAGGCTACCAGCCAACATGATCTTGCTGAAGGAGGAGTTGGAAGGAGATGCACAGTAGTACACATTCTCTAGTGTTTCTACCACACAGAGACAACAGGCATAAACAACTGAAGCTGGTGAGAGTCCTGCAGACATTTTTATCCGGTTGCTATAGGCCAAGTGCAGTCTAGTGTGAGAATGGAGGTCCCTGGGAGACATAGACACAAGGGAGGTTGCTACCCGCATGTTAGCTCCTCTCCTTGAACCTCTACTTGTGCTCATGAGAAAGACCAGGGGCAGTGTAGGAAGAGCGACTGAAGGAAACCTTCCAGTGGTGCAGGCCTGGAGAGGAGGCCTGTTTGCTGCTATAGGAAAGGCAGGAACCACTGATGGGACATTTTGGTCCTGGGGAGCAAAAGCCTTAAGCCAGATGGGGAGAGACAGCAAATCTTGTTGCCTTCAGGGTACAGGTGACCTAGTACAGCCGTGAAAAGGGAAAAGAAATACCTCTGCAAGGAGTGGCAGGAAACCATTTAGGGCCCAAATATTTGAAGTCTCCTGCCACTAGGGGAAGAAAAGCCCCACTCCTGAGATGCAGAGACACAGTCTGAGGCTGGGCAGAGACAACAGATAACCAGACCTGCCCCTTCCCCAGGCTAGCAAGCACAAGTAACACACAAAGCAGCCTACCACAGGAAAAGGGGCAAGATCACGGAGAGTGACCCTCCCTGAGGTGTACACAAAAAGCCTAAGGCTGAAGGTAAGGATGGAACACTGAGAAAAGGTTCTGGCAAATCAGCCCTGCTACAAGCATAAGGTAAGATCATAGGAATTTGAAACCAGTGGTACACTGAAGGTAACCATGGCAACAACAAAACCCCACCCCAGCTCAACATCGGACTAGCTTAACTTCCCCTCGTAACAGCTTAGAAACAGGAGAGAAAAGCCCATTCCAGGCACAATATGACTTATTTCAGTTTCTTCCATCCTACACATAATATCTGATACTCAATATAAAAATGAGGTGCGCGCGCACACGAACACTGTCAAGAGAGAAAATAATCAACAGAACTAGGCTCAGAAATGACCCAGATGTGGGAACTACCTGATGGGAAATTTAAAACTAAGATCAGGGTCACCTGGCTGTCTCAGTTGGAAGAACATGTGACTCTTGATTCTGGGGGAGTTCAAGCCCACATTGGGTAGAGATTACTAAATAAATACACTTAAAAAAATAAATAAGAATAATATGATATATAGATGTGATCAATATGTTAAAGGCTATGGTAGAAAAGGCAGACACATGCATGAACAGAGGGGGAGTTTGAGGAGTGAGATGGAAACTATGAGCACAAGTCCAAAAAAGATGCTGGAAATAAAAGATACAATAGCAAAGACAAAGAGTGCCTCTGTCAAGCTTCTCATCACACCTGACACAGTTGAGGGAAAAATAACCAAAACTTGAAGATAGGTCAGTCGAAATCACATAAACTGAGAGAAGGAGAGTGCGGGGGATATCAGAACAGAGCACCCAAGAGCACCCAAATGATCAAACATACTAATTAGAAGCTTGGAGGGAAATGAGATGAACACATGTCTGAAGAAATATTTAAAGAGATAATGACTCAGAATGTTCTAAAAATAATGGAAGACATCAAATCACTAGGAATCTCAGAGAACACCAAGCAGGGCAAAGACTCTTCCACAATAACCAAAAAACAAACAAACAAAACCAGCAACAACAGGGGCACCTGGGTGGCTCAGTGGGTTAAGCCTCTGCTTTGGCTCAGGTCATGATCCCGGGGTCCTGGGATCCAGCCCCGCATCAGGCTCTCTGCTCAGCAGGGAGCCTGCTTCCTCCTCTCTCTCTGCCTGCTTCTCTGTCTACTTGTGATTTCTGTTCAATAAAAGCCATAAAAAACTTAAAAAAAATTTTTTTTTTAAATAAAATAAAATGCTGAAAGAAAAAAAAATGTCAATCCCAGGGTCACCCGGCTGGCTCACTCAGAAAAGCATGTGACTCTTGGTCTCAGGCTTGTGAGTTCAAGCCCCACAAGGGGTGTGGCGATGACTTAAGTTTAAAAAAAAAGTTCAACCCAAATTCTATATCCAGTGAAAATATCTCTCAAAAATGCAGGAGAAACAAAGGCTTTTTCAGACAATCAAAAGCTGAGAGGAATCCCTCCCATGAAATCTGAGTTACAAGGAATGTTAAAGTTCTTCAGGTAGAATGAATTAAAACCAGACAGAAACTGGATCTACGTGAAGAAATGAAGTTCCTCAGAAATGGTTAAAGTAATAATAGAAAAGACATTCTTTTTCCTTATGTGTAGTTCCTCTAAAGTATTCCTGTCTGCTGCCTAAAGCAAAACTAGTAGCAGCCTCTTGTGAGTTTATAGTTTATGTAAAAGTAAAAGGAATGAAAACAAGGGTAGAAGAAATGGGCGTTTCCTTCACGGCTGATGAGCAGGATAATATCAATTGAAGGTGAACTATGATAATTTAAACATGTATTCTGGGGGCGCCTGGGTGGCTCAGTGGGTTAAAGCCTCTGCCTTCGGCTCAGGTCATGATCCCAGGATCCTGAAATCGAGCCCTGCATCGGGCTCTCTGCTCAGCAGGGAGCCTGCTTCCCTTCCTCTCTCTGCCTGCCTCTCTGCCTACTTGAGATCTCTGTCAAATAAACAAATAAAATATTAAAAAAAAATAAATAAACGTGTATTGTGTTAAGCCTAAGGCAGTCACATTTTTAAAGAGATATAAATACCAAACCAATAACAAAAGACAAGTACAACCTTAAAAAATAAAACATTGTCTCCACCTTTGTATATCTGAAAGAGGAAGCTCAATGAAATGGGAATCAAGAGAGCCAAGTTCAAGTCCCTCTCATGCCAGCCCCTGACCACCTATGAGCTGCAACTACATATCCCCTCAGAGAGGTCAATGGTACAGCAGCATCTGGGGACACAGGGAGAGAGACAGACATGGCCCCCAGGACTCTCCAATCCTTTGCTCAACTAACTCAAATACTGGGGGCCCCCTAGGAGGGCAGAAGTGAGCAGCCTGGTGGGCAAAAAACTTGCAACAAAATGTAAAGTTGTTTCAACAAAAACAAAGGCCTGGACTCTGGGAGATCCAGGCTGCCTCAGTTTAAATCCTGCTCAGTCACTTACTAGGTTGGAGAGCCTATGCAATTGCCCTAATTGCTTTACATTTTTGTTTCCTCCTGTGTCAAACTGTGATACATATAAATGCCCACTTCCCAGAATTGTTAGGAAGATTAAATACGTTAATACATGTAAAGTGCTTGAAACAGGGCCTGATATACTATAAGTGTTGATAAAAACATCACCTCGATTATCAGTATTATTCCAGAAAAACTGGACTGATTTTTCCAAGTAATGTCTCAAATTTGACATTAGAGATTTCGTTCTGAATGGGCAAAGGATTCTGCTTATGATCACGCCTGGGCAGCATCATGTGGATGGGGTGCAATCACTTCTTACACACTGACCTGACAGGGTCATCCAAGTGGTCCTGCCTGTGCAAAGAAACACAGAATTAGGCCTGTGCTTCCAAAGGCAGCTCTGCCGCTCCACTATCTTCATGCAGGTCTAATCATAGACCAGGACTTGGAGACAGCGACCTCTCAGACAGCCTCACAGAGCCTGCCATAGCCCTTCCTCCTTAGCTGCCTTTGGAATGTCTACTGCCCAGAAACTGGTGGGTATCAGTATCAGCTTGGCTGGTGGAATGACAGAAACTGGGACAAGAAGTATATCTGAGACCCTTCAGCAGCCAACACAGAAGCTCTGTGTCTCACTAACAGGGGAGCAGGGACTTGGCTGGCCCCCTCTGTCTCACACTCAGTGAGGAGCTCTTCCCTGACCGGCAAGGCCAGACCCCAAGGCTCTGTGAGCACTGAATGGGGATTCCTGGAAGGCCTGCAGCCCTCACAAGAAGTCCCAAACACAAGTCCCAAGTGTGAGGGGATCACTTCTCCCAGAGAAATGGCAGGGGCAGCCCATTTGCTGTCTCTGTGGAAAGGAGAGCGTTGGCTCCAGAGGCCACATAGGGTCACCACAGGAGCTCAGGACTCAGGAGACTCACACCCACATTCCAATCCCAGATCTGCGACGTGGGCTGCTCCAGGTCTCCCAACATATTAACCACTGCTTTCCCTGCTCTGTCCCCAACACATAAATGGGATCCCCACAGGGGCCTGGCCTCTAGCCTGGAGTGCAGGCCTGAGAGCCCAGTGACCCACCTCGCCCTGCAGCGCTTACTCTGGCCCTGACAAAGAGAACACCGATGGCCCGGACAAGATGGCAGGCCACACTCCTGCAGTGAAGAAGTCCTTCTGAAAGGCCAGGGCCAGCACTTTTCGCCAGCATCCAGAGCAGCTATAGTCACTGTACGGCTGAGCAGCACGTCATGCAGCAAGCGTCTGGGAAGCGCGCCTAGCCAGAGGATCTCATGAGAACTGGCAGACTGCCTGATGAGCTCATGTATTCACAAGCTGTTGGGCTTTGAGCCTAAAGAATCACTAATTTGCTGGAATCCCAGTTGTGATTATTATAAAAACCATGGATTGGCTTAAGCAAGCAGATATTTACTCCCAACATGCTAATACCCTCTTGATGCTGCCTACGGAGGGAACCTCTACTGCACCTGAGCGAGCAGGGAAAGCAGCAGACTGCACTAAGAATGGCGTGGGCAATACAGGGCAGCACTGGGCTGCAGGGGGGTCTGCTCCCCTGGGGACAAAAATCAGCAGGTGGGGCCTCTGCTGAGACTTTAAAAACAACAGCCACAGCCAGGGAGCAGGACACGTATAGGCTAAGAGACTGCGACCAGGCCTCCCGTTTTGAGCCTCTCATTCACAAGAGAACCCAGAACAGCCCACCCTCTCAAAGGGCGGAGAGCAAAACCCAACATCAGCCCTGGGGGGGCACCGTGGTGATTCTAGATAAGCCCTCATCCTGCAGGTGACCAGAGAACACCTACGGAGCCCTGAGGAAGGCTGATGCTGGAGGGAAGTGACAGGGATCTGGAAGCTCCAACACTGCCCACACTCCCCCACCCCACACCACAGTCAACTGGCACCCCCTGCAGGCAGGCTGTGGGATCAGAGCAGGAGAGATGGGAGTTCTGCACACTGAGGTGCCCTGGCTAGAGCTGGGACCTCCTCCTTACCAGGCCTGTAAAGCAAGTAAAGGTGCATGCCAAGGTTCCTGCCCACCCCTGAGAGGGCTGTGTGTCTGGGAAACAGATAAGCACATCACTGCAAATGAGAGCCCGGGGTGAAGTTTTTCTCCAATCCTTTCGGAGAGGGTTGGCACAAAGCTATTTAAAATCATCCTGATTTTGAATACTAGGAAGCACCAAGGTCTCACACCAAGAAGCAAGTCAGATTAAAAGAAAACTAAGTTCATTTCTTTTACATCACTGGGGTGAAGGAGAGGAATGAAAAGCTCTTAGACAATGATTCTGTCACTGGGCAGAAGATACCTCTGGGCAAGACCCAAAAGACCCTGAGCTTGTCCTGTCTGACGCATGGCCAGCCAAATTCAGCACAGGCCCAAGCAGAACCATGCACAGCATGGACACTAGCACTGTGCCCTGATAAAGGGACAAGCGGAGCCCAAATGTGTCTGGCGGGGGGCAGTTCTGGCTTAAAGGGAACATAGCTTCCCTTCAGGGCTGGCTATAGTCCCACCTTTTCCTTAAAGCAGTCTATGGATATCACATTCCTTATCTGGGACATGGTGGACCAAGGGTCCAAATGATCTGACCGAGGGCTTTCTGTAACTGTGCACTAACAGCCTGGGGTGCTTCCTCCACACCCTCCAGGCACCGCAGGACACCCCAGGGTACTGGCCTGTGCTAATGCTCAGAGAATAACCAGATGGGTCTGCCAGGGCTCGGCAGGCAAAGGCTACTAAGCTGGGAGGCAGCGGCCCTCCCTCCTCTCACCTGCATGCTGAAGCAGAGCCAGCAGCAGAGGGCAGAGGCAGGCAGAACTGGCTGCCTTTCCGCCTCTGCCACCACCTGCAGGTCCCACAGACTGGCCTGGGCTGGGGATTCTCCTGGCCTCCTGGTCCTGAGGCAGAGCAGGAGACCAATGGAAAGCTCTTTTGCATAGGAGAGCCCAACTCAGCTAAAGAGGCAGACTTCCCATAGGACTGGGCGGAGAGGGTCTTTCAGGGAAGCCTGGACCTAAAAGGGGACCCTAGGGACTGCCCACAGCCCAAGATCCTGATTTCTTCAAGTAGCTGCCCAGAGATCAAAAGGAGAGAAGACACACTAGTGGACAGGCTGGACAGGCTATCTCTGCTCTTCCTCAGAATATTCTTTTAAAAGTCTGCCCACACAAAACCTGTTCATACTAAATTAATATTTGTGGCAGAATTATAAATATGTCATTCTCTTATTGCTAATCACTAGAATGTTTCATGTCTCTGCCCCTGGGCCACCCCTGCCCCTCCCTGGAATCCTTAGAGGAATGTCCATCTGCCAGCCAACTTCCACTTCGGAGGTGGGACCTGCAGGGCCAAGAGGAAAGGAATGGCACCTGGGGACACAGAGGGAAAGGGATCTGGCTTGGTGACAGAAAGGCTGTTCATTCCATTGAGTGTGAGAGCAGACTGTATTCTGAGGATTTTTGGGTTCATATTTGACTCAGTTCAAATCCCTTGAACATTCTCAGGATTTCCAGCCCAACCTAAGAGCTCTTTGCTTGTAAGACACAAGTTTCCTAGTACATTCTCTCCAGCTGCTCCAGCAGTAAAGACTAGAAACAGCTTATAATCATTTATTTCATCAGCTCAGTTCAATGAAAGTTTGAGGGAAAAGGTATGGTTGTACCATTGAAATCTGCACGAACTCTGATTAGTGAACTCCGAAAAGATCACAAATGCTCTGCCAAGTAGAGAGCAACAGGTTTCAGGGCACCTGAGTGGCTCAGTGGGTTAAAGCCTCTGCCTTCGGCTCAGGTCATGATCTCAGGGTCCTGGGCAAGCCCCGCATCGGACTCTCTGCTCAGCAGGGAGCCTGCTTCCTCCTCTCTCTCTGCCTGCCTCTCTGCCTGCGTATGATCTGTCAAATAAATAAATAAAATCTTAAAGAAAGAAAGAAAGAAAGAAAGAAAGAAAGAAAGAAAACAACAGGTTTCTAAGAATAGTAAACGGGTACAATCAATATTTTGACAAATCTCTCAATTGGATTAACTCTGCCCCAGTGGGTCCCTTCCTGATGACCACCAGGAAAGAACACATCCGCTGGAAGCTAGCCTAGCTGTATAGGAGGGGCGCCCTCTGGCAGGCCAAGAAGCCTGGACAGACACCCAAGAGAAGAGAGATACTAGATAAACTAGGACCCCTGAAAAAGAGGCAGACACAAAGAGGCAGCAGGTGGGCACGAGAGTATCACTGTGGCCAGTGCTTAGATAGCAGCACCAGCCCTCTGGGCCCTGGATGCTCAGAGCTGGGAGAAGACTTGGCCTCATGTGCCCTGCTCACTTCACTGTGTGACCCTCACCATGCATCACTCTGTCACACTGTGCCTAGAGCAAGAGTTCTTGTTCCCCTATCTCAGACCCAGCTGGTTTCCCAAGCTCTCTCCCTGCAAGGTCTCTCTTCCTCCCACCCTCAATCACCTCAGTATCCAAACATGGTGGGACTCTCCGATGTCCATGTCTTTGCTCCCACTGACCCTCACCTGAAACGGCCCTGTAGACCTCTCTGGAGGGCTACCTCCTCCAGGAAGTCCTCCCAACCAACTATGCCTCCCAGCCAGCTCATGGCACTCCTCTTGGCCCAGGACACCACCTCTTGGCACTCCTCTTGGCCCAGAACACCAATGGCCTAGGACACCACCTAGGAACACAAAGATCCAACCAGATAGCAGGGATCAGGGTGCCCTCCTCCTGGTTTTCCGCATGGAGCCCTGTTCCATGCCCAGCACGCAGCAGGCACTCAACATATGCCATGAGCAGCTTCAGCCTGGAGAGGTTTCTTAGAAGGTAAGAATGGAGAAGAGAAGGAAAGTGACTGGCTCTGCCCTCTGACAGCATCCCTCCCTGACCCAGCACCCAGTTCTCACCCTGCACAGGCACATGCAGGCCCTCGTAGGCTTCCCTACAAGCCTCTCCCATGCTGAAGACGTCTGCTCGAGGCATATAGCTTGCCTCCCGTGAGCTTGCCTCCCAGGGCGAGGAGCTGACTTCTCCCTCACCCTGGGAAGGGAGGCTGGCGAGGACTGATGACATGTGCAGCTCACTGCCCGAGCCTGGACACCGTGCACTGTACACACAGGGCCCACCTCAGAGCAGCTCGGCTACTGTGCACGATGTGCATTTTTTACACATTTGTCCTTGTGAGCATAGCTTGGTATCTTAGAGTCTACCGCCTTTGTTACTTTTTTTAAAGCCAGAAAGAGCAAAGCAATGGAAATACAGGACTAAGCCGCCTCCCAGGCGGACATGTGGTTGGAGGAGGCCACCACTGCATCTGGCCAGAACTGAGAACATGGGCTGTAGGCAGAAGCCAAGCACATCAAACACACACTCTCCAAATCACAGGACCAGCAGATGTGGAGGAGCTCCTGGTCACAGGGGGAGCAGGGAGCCGGACTGAGGACTAAGCATGCGGTCTGTGCTGTCCCCTGAAGCGAGCCGTGACAGTGCAAGCAGAAAGACATAGCCTGGAGAACAGAGTGTGGTCAGGGTTAGGGGCAGCACGGGCAATATTGGTGGAGGCAGTGTGGGTGAGCAGGCGCGGATGAGCACAGATGGGACACGACACAAACAGTGACAGCATGGCGGGTGAGACAGATGGTCACATGGGAGCTTGCTTGGGCACCCTGGGCTCCCAATATGGCCCACATCCTACAGCCTGGGGCTTGGCGCAGCCTCTGTTCGTGCCTTAAGTGGGGCCAGATGGGCATCCTGCAACCCTGAACGCCAGCCTCCATAGCTCTCACTCTCCTGACCCCCGGCTTATTCTCTCTTCCCACCCTTCACAGTAAACACTGACACACCCCTAGACCTTGGCTCAACTTTGCATCCTGAGCGAGGCCTCCCACCCATCAAGACCAGGCCAGGTCTCTCAGGGGTGGTTTCAGTTGCACCCTGACCCTTGTCTGATTCACAGCTTCACACCTGCCTTCCCCAAGCATCTGCAGCAGGATCCAGGATTGTTCCATGCACCCAGCGTGTATGATGGGCACTAAATGGGCATGGCCATTGGCCATGGGTCACTAAAGAACGCAATAGAAGGCTCTGCCTCAGACTGACCACAGGGCAAGCCCTCTGCTCTCTGAGGCCCTTTGTGGCTCCGAGATTGTCAGGTGACATGGAGCATGGCAGGCAGATAGCAAGGGTCTTGGCAGACCAGCAGAGCCACTAGTTACACATTCTGAAGGCTGGCTGAACCAGGCGAAGCTATGGACCAAGGCATTCTGTTAACAACCCTGCTCCCTGGGCCCTGCTACTGATAAACCTCTAACAAGCAAAGCAAGGAAATGCACACAGATCCAGTCTCCATCAGGTCAGCAAATACGGGACCTTCCCAGTGTTAGCCTTCTCTGGCCTGGGGTGGAAAGAGACTTAGACCCAAACTCTCCCCTGGCTCCACCCCAGCTAGGCGATAGCCGTAGATGAGGGCCCAATTGCCCCCAGCTCAGGTTCTTTCCAGGACACTGGACATGTGGCCAAGCCTGTAGGGCTGCTATGAGAATGGGACCCCAGGCACCTCTCCTAGAGCCCAGCCCAGAGCAATCACACACTGCTACATGGTAGGACCCAGTTACTCACACACATGCTCACATACTTCATGCCAGGGAGGCGTTATAGAATTTGTTCAGAAATCTCATTATGGGGCGCCTGGGTGGCTCAGTGGGTTAAGCCACTGCCTTCGGCTCAGGTCATGATCTCAGGGTCCTGGGATTGAGTCCTGCATCAGGCTCTCTGCTCAGCAGGGGGCCTGCTTCCCTCCTCTCTCTCTGTCTGTCTCTCTGCCTACTTGTGATCTCTCTCTGTCGAATGAATAAATAAAATCTTTAAAAAAAAAAAAAAAGAAAAGAAAAGAAAGAAATCTCATTATGCTCTGTTTGAACATGGGTAAACAGCGATCACTGGGAGCCCCTTGAGGGTCACAATGTACTCCCTATGCGATTTCCTTTTCTTGGTCCGAAGTGTTAACATTACGGATTTCAGGACTTTTGACAAGTCCCAAGATGGAAGGGAAAAATAGGAAGCCAGGGAGGAGTGGTAAGGCAGGGATGCCAGTAGTGGTGGCCATGACTTAGTTCATGGGAAGTGTGACGCCACTCGTTCTCTTCCTGGGGCTAGTTAGCCAGCCCTGGGCCATGGGAGGTGTGAGCAGAGGTGGGCAGTGCAGGCCTTGAGGCTACCAGTGTATCCCCTGACACGAGCAAGCTGCTGCTTCTGCCAGAGCCCGGGCCTTTCCCTACAAGCTAGTCTAACTGCTGAAAGGGCCACTTTAACATTCTCAGAGCATGGCTATTTTAGGGCACAAACATTTTCCTGTTGCAGACACTGCTCTCTTTCTGCGGTGAGGAGGGCAGGAGTTCTGAAGGCACCCGCAGCCAAGGCTGTATGGAAGCAGAGCTTCCTGGTACACTGGGCTGGGACTGGGTGAAGGGAGACCATGGTTCCACATCATTGACAGAAATTGCTTTGAAAAAAAAAATTTTTTTTTAAACAATCACTGAAATATGTACAACTGCTGAAATTTTATTTGAGCCCCTATGTATGGCTCCCTCTGCAACTTCCAGAGCAAATAACTATCATGTCAGCACTCAGGACAGGTCACACCCATGCCTGCTGCCAACACTCTGCCTCCCTGGAGCTACACCGCTGGGCAGCAGTGCCTGAGCGGCATCATGGCCTCTTCCTGCTTCCCTTCCTCTCTGCTCTGGGGTGTGCCCACACCCGGGGAGCCACTCTCAGCTCTAGGGGTTCCTGCCACCCAACCTCAGGCAAACCTGCAGGGCTGGGAGGGGTGCCAGCCACAGGCCTCTGGACAGCCACGGGAGGCATTCCTTTCTCTTGAAAGCTGGGCTGATGTGAAATCCTCACAGGAGTACCTGGCAGAAACCAACTTGCAGAGTGGACTGATGAAAGGTGGGGAATAGGGACATTTCCCTGTTGAACTCAGGTTAAGTAAGAAGGGGAAGGACCTTGTGTCAGGACGTGTGCAGGGCTGAGTTGGGCCTCTGGGGCACAGGGAGGTGACACAGTCACGCAGCAGCATGCACTCAGCTCCACAACCTGTCTGTCCACACATTCCCCGCAGGCCAAGTGGGGAACCAGGACGGGGTGCTGCAAGTCTCCTCTCCTCTCAGGGGATCACCAAATCCCCGCCCAGGGGGTCCCTCATGCCATCTTCCTTTAGGGCTTCCCTAACCCTGCTCTCATACCCCTTTCCCTCACAACACCGCAGGCTCTGGGAACCCATGTGATGGGTGAGGGGTTGTCCCATGCCCTGGGGAGGGCAGAGCAAGGCCTGTTTCCCCACAGCCTGATGGTGATAATCGACTTGTGAGTGAGGGCCTGCGTGTCTGTCAGCATTGTCACTGCCTCCCCAGGGCGCCACTTTTACGCCCTCTCAGTCCGATTTGGTTCATTCCAGCAAAGACTTTATCACAGCTTAGCGCTTTAAAGGTGAGGAGAACATGAAGAAATCAAGCTATGAGGTCAGCATGCGAGCCTCCTAATGTTAGTAAGAAATGTGGTTCAAAGGTCGCCACCTGCCCTATCCCATGTGGGATGGCCTCGTTCACAGTCCCAGCTGATTCCCACCACCCCACTGTCTGACTCCCAGGGGTGACAGACTCAGCTTCCCATGGCGGTCAGAAGGACACACTGTAATAATGCTGGTACAACGCCAGCATCACTGGGCTGACTGCACAGAGGCCACTATAGGCAGACTGCAGACCCTGACAGCTAGTCCACAGAATCTCAGAGTGGCGAGATGCCTGAGCCTGCTCTGCCCCTTCCCAGCCCCCAGGTGGGCTAGCTGGCAGGTGGCGACCCTGAGCATGTTTTGGAAGCACAGAGTCACCGTGAGGCCATGAGGTTAATGAACAGCCGCAACATTGCCCGTGTCACTCCAGACCCAGCACCCCCCCTCACCAAAACAAAGCGAATCATCACCCAAAGCACCCTCCCCCGTGATTGGCGTGCCGCCCTGGGCTGGCAGTAGGGAGAACAGGGACTGTACCGTCCGGCGTCGCCTGCTGGTGGGGTTTTTTACATTTGACGTAATCGTGGTCAATCGGAGTAGCTGTGTAAGGTGGGGATGTCAGACCTGGGCCAGAGGAGGAGGGGAGGGAGGCTCCGGGGCCCGGCAGTGTCCCAGCTGAAGAGTGGGAGTCCTCATCCACCAGGCAGACCTTCTCTCTGTGGGAAAATGGTTGAGGTGCAGGTCAGAATCAATACATCCTGCTGAAACGGGACATGTGCTGGTCTGAAACAGTGACCTTCTTTTTTTTTTTTTTTAAGGTTTATTTATTTATTTATTTATTTGACAGACAGAGACCACAAGTAGGCAGAGAGGCAGGCGGGGTGGGGGGGGGGAGCAGGCTCCCTGCTTAGCAGAGAGCCTGATGCGGGGCTCAATCCCAGGACCCTGATATCATGACCTGAGCCGAAGGCAGAGGTTTAACCCACTGAACGACCCAGGCACCCCTGAAACAGTGCCCTTCTTGACTGCTGGACCCCATGCTACCTTCAAGGGCCTCCTCTGCCCTCCTACGGCCCACTGCTCCCACACACATCAAAGGACTTGCCCCTCTGGCTGGGGATCCAAGGTGCTGAAGGAGCTGCCCCCATGGCACCCACTTGGGCTCTGGTCCCCAACTGGCCACTATCCAACTATCTCAGGCCCCAGGCCCCAAGGAGACGGCAGGGGAACTAACAAGCCCTTTCCCAGGTCCCCTCCATGCCAAGTCAGCACCCTTACATGTGATGCCTGAGGCCTGACAGATTTAATTCCCAACAAGATGCAGAGACAGAGAAAACATCTGGATTTGGGGTGTCTGGGTGGCTCAGTTCGTAAGGCAGCTGCCTTCGGCTCAGGTCATGATCCCAGGTTCTGGGATCGAGTCCTGCATCACGCTCCTTGCTCAGCAGGGAGCCTGCTTCTCCCTCTACCCTTCCCTGCTGCTTGTGATTTCTCTAATAAATAAAAAATCTTTTCAAAAAAATCTGGGTTTACTGCAAGCTCCCATGTGTATAAGGAAATCTACCACAACACTGTTGAGCAAAGAAGTTAGAAACACCTGAAACATTCCATCAAAATGGCTACAGAAAACATGCTGCACCCATGCTATGGAATAATACACAGACCCAGACTGCCAATAGCCACCAGAAAGAAAGAACAGAGTAAATGGGGTACTATCTTTATGGATGGGGTCCCAGACCTCTGGTTAGGAGAGAAGTACGCTCTAGAATAGCCCCTTCAGTAGTTTGTTTTTATAAAATAAAAGAAACTCTATAATGTACGTAAATATAAGTGTGTGTAAAAGCACAGATAATTATTTGAGAAAACGAACTAAGAATAGTGGCTAATTCTGGGCAAAAGAAGGGATTTGTCACATTTTAGCCTGTATGTTTACATGTAGCCAGAATTTTCCATAACTTGAACATATTCATATATTATTTGTATAATTTGATAAATTTTTAAAAGACTTTAGTTATTTGAGAGTGAGAGAGAAAGCATGAGTTGGGGGGGAGGGGCAGAGAAAGAAGGAGAAGACGACACCTCCGCTGAACAGGGAGCCTGACATGGGGCTCCATCCTGGGACTCTGGGATCATGACCTGAACTGAAGGCAGATGCCTAACTGACAAAGCCACCCTACCCCTATAGTTTAGTAATTTTTAAAAAAGATTTATCTATTTGAGAGAGACAGAAGGAGAGTGAACACATGCATGAGCAAAGGGGAGGGGCAGGGGGAGAGGGAGAGAATCCCAGGCAGATTCCCAACTGAGCATGGAGCCTGGCACAGGGCTCAATCCCATGACCCTGAGATCATGACCTGAGCCGAAATCAAACTGGACACATAACAGACTGAAGTACCCAGGCATACCAATAATTTTTTTAAAAGAGTTATAATCAATAAAAGAGAACACCACTGTACTTGAGGGGCTCTCTGTGACTATAAAGTACACATGTATAATTTCTAGGCACACCACATCCACATCTCTCCCATAAGACAATGGGCCTCAAGGACAGTGCCTAGGCACAGGTCTCTCTTGTACTTGGCTGAGCCCTGCACAGTGCCCAGACAGGCAGGAGAACAGAGGAGAAGCAAGCTGAGCCAAAGCTCTAAGATGTGGACACCAGGGCAAAAGAAGTCTGGGCCACAATCAAAGGGAGGCCCAGAGGTACTCCCCGGCGCAATGAGGGGACCATACCATGGTCCTGGCATCCGCATGCTCTCTGGCACCATAGGAAGAGCCTGCAATGCCCCTCTCTGCTTCTTGGGAGAACAGGCAGCACACAGGCCCTAATAAGTTCCCAGTTCTTGCAAGAAACCATGGAAAAGGACCCAGGAGTAAGAGCCTGCAACATGAAAACTGCTTTCCATCAGTGTTCTGCATGGGGCAGAGCTGTGCCCCAGTGGGGAGAGGGAATTAGCTGGCTTCTCCCTAGGACCTGCCCCTGAAGGTGGGCTAGCACTGGGCATGGTCCCAGCATGAGGTAACCTGGGGTTGTACACTTAGCCTCTCCTTTTCAGTTTCAACAGAAATAACTCAGTCTGGGGTGCCTGGGTGGCTGAGCGGGTTAAGCCTCTGCCTTCAGCTCAGGTCATGATCTCAGGGTCCTTGGGATTGAGCCCTGCATCGGACTCTCTGCTCAGCAGGTAGCCTGCTTTCCCTTCTCTCTCTGCCTGACTTTTTGCCTACTTGTGATCTCTCTCTCACTCTCAAATAAATAAATAAAATCTTTTTTAAAAAGAAAAAAAGAAAGAACTCAGTCTAGCCACCAGTAGTCTCCAGATGAGTTCCAGAGGCTCAAAGAGCTCTGATTTACTCAGCAGCAACCCCCTGAATGCCACTCTCTATAAAGGAGCCATCAGGGTACATATGGGGGTAAGCTGTTGGGTGAAAGCATGCTACTCACTTCTCTGAAGCTTTGGGCGTATTCTTCTCCTCGCCCCTGGCAAAGGGTCCTTCTGCAGCCTCCTTCATGAAGTTGACCAGGACCTCCGCACTGACCCCAGAGTCTGGCTTCCCCAGGAGCTTTAAGATGGAAGCATGGAGCCGGAAGTACACCTAGGAGAATGACACTCTGGTGTGAGCAGCCCTGCCAGTTGCTAAGGTTCATTCCACAGGCCAGTCAGCCACATTGGCAAAGAGCCCCTGACCAAGGAGACCAGACCACCACACATTGCCTTTCTTCATTCACTTTTAAACCAGCCAACCAAAAGTCATTCAAAGCAAGCTCTAACAATTAAAATGGACATGAACTCTCAGTGTTCCAGCTTAAATGTTTAGCCAGTAACACAGGCAAGCTGTGGTAAGACGATGAGAGTAACAAGCCTCAGCCCCGCTCACTGGGCACCTCCTCCTACCACAACACTTGCCACCCTCTGTGGGCCCCTCTCTGGGCACCCACAAAAAGGGAGCCTCCACACCTATCTCCCATTGCACTGCGGGCTCCGTGAAGGGAAGAACAGCGGACTTCTGTTCGTGCGCCCATGGCTGGGCCAGCCAGGTACTGCAGGCCTGGAGAAGCCTGCCCAGTGGGTGCAAGAGAGGTAGCGGGCATGCTGCACCAGTTGGGGCCTGGACTCTTCTTCATTTCTGAGTCCACACCACAATCCTCCACTTACAAATTTGTGAGCTCAGCTACCCAAAGCCCCACCGCCTGCAAAGCTCAGGCCCAGGTTAAACTCGGGTCCAACCTGCCCTCTGCTGCTCCCAAGTGAAAACCGCATCACACACAGGCACCGCCACAGTGACTCAGCCTGGGCTCCTGCCTGTGGCACAGACTCCCACATATAGCACCAAGGATGTCACCAAGATTGGGAGCCCCTGTGGCTGCAGACCCTGATTAACCAGGCCCCCTACACCCAGAGGTGGTTCTCAAGAGATGCCGCCAAGGCCCCCCGGGTAAGATGCCAGCTGGTCCACCTGGGCAGCACTCTCAAGGGGGCATCCTGGACAGAGGGGTCCACCCCCAGAGCCCTGACATCTCTAGCCCACCTGCGGCCCCCAGAGCAATTAGCCCACCAAGTCCATCTGCAGCTGCAGAAAACCTCTGAGGCCCCTACCCACAAGCAGATGGCTCTGCCTGGAGGAGCACAGAGTGTTCAACTGGCCAAGATGAACCAAGCAGCAAGTTCACTATTTTGACTGAAGGTTCAACAGCAAAAGTGAATTTCCACCAGGGCAGGGTTAAAGTCTTAAGAGAAATGTCATTTTTAGAGCAGCTGAGTGCTCATTCTCCTGAGAGCTGGCATGGTGCTCTAGACCTCTGTGCCTCACCTGGAAGTGTCTGGGCCCCACAGGGATACCATTCTGCCTGCTCACTGGTTCCATCAGTCAGCAATGGAAGCCAAAAGTCAAAGAAACACCATGGAGGAAAAGAGAGTGGTCTCTTCCTGAGGGCTGGACTACCTCCCTGCACATGGGTTTGGTGCTACCAGAGGTGATGCACGGGGTGTCTGGGCTCAGCAGAGCCAGCCCCAACTGCCTTTCTCTTCTGCTGCTTACTGAGGGCAAATCATACCAGCTCTCTGGGCCTCAGGCTTCTCAGCCCCAAAGTGGGGAGTCCCTCCAGGGACAGGCCTGTGAGCCTGAGTGGAAAGCATGAAAGAGCTGTGATGGGAAGGATGTGGGACCCAGGGCCAAGAATGACAGCAACATGGAAGCTGTCGAAGTATGAAACTCATACTCAGTATGAAACCACATTTCTACATTTCCCCCATGAACCCTAATCATGTGGCCCCCAGACAGCTACTGCCGACCCCTCAGCATGAACGGTTTTTCAAAGGCATATTTATAAAAATGAGACTTTTTTGCTTGCTCATACAATTAGCAAATATTTAAAAGAGGGAAAACAGATATGCTCATAGGTCAGTATAACCTTTCAGGGCAACAAGATGCTGTGGATGCAATGTTAAATGACCCCTGACAAGCATGCCCAGCCAGGCCCTGTCTGCACCCTGGCAAGGAAGAAGTGGAAAAAAAGGCCAAACCCATGAAGAAGGGATTGGACAAATAAGTTGATGTCCAGCCAGACTAGAGGGCACATGGGCAGATAAGGAAGCCCACAATGCCTTGCACTACATCTTATCCAGTGAAAAATGCCAAATGACATGCAAAATGACAAGAAAATGTTACTATGTATCTGCACATTAAGTGGGGGAAAGTCTAGAACAAGTACATGCCCAAACTGTGAATAGGGATTACTAGGTTGGGGGGTTAAGATCACTGGGGACTTCAGTTTTTCATTTTGAACACTTCTGAATGTTGGATTTTTATATATTTTTAACTACAAATATGTGTTAATTTTATAATCAGAAAATAAAACCATCAAGGCAGATTCTGCCCCAAACTCCAAGAAGCTTGCTGGGCTCAGGGGACCGGCAGGGACTGGGCATGTGGCCTCAGAAAGGGGAAAGCTGACATGCTCAGGAAGCAGCAAGGCCTGGGCCAGGCCAAGCATATGTGAATCCTCATCCATGCACTCGCTTTCCTCCCTACAAAAGGTGCTGGCTGCAGCCTCCCGGCCTTCCTCCCAGCACTGCCCTGAGCATGGAGGAGAGCATGGTGTGAAGTGCTCAGAAATCATAAAAGCAAATCCAAGCAGTAAACAGCTGCTCTGCTCTTGAGGAGCAGTGCAAGACCCCAAATCTGCCAAGAGAACAGGCTACTCTCCACCACCCCACCCCTCCCCCACCCACAGACCCAGCCTTGTCCCTGTCCTGCCAAGCTGGGTGCTCTGGGCACAGCCTGTGACCTCACTGGGAACAAGGGCACCAGGAGATGCTGTGCCACATCGTTGTCATCACCAAGTCAGGTTCTGGCAACCTGCAGATGCTAAAGGGGGAAAGGCAGTTTTCTTCTGGGAAAGACAAACAGAACACTCACTCTCCCAGAAAGGATGGTAAGCACCCCTTAGAAGAGAGAGGAAAGGCTGCTTTAATTTCATTGCACACACAGCTGCTGAACACAGAGAAGTTTCCAACAGGTTGCACAGGAGTCACTGGGACCTCATGACCCAGCCCCAGGGAGACAGAGAGACTGGCCCGCCCAGGCCCAGCTTCCCCGCCCAAGGCCAGCACGGTGTCACCTCCAGGGCCTCCATGGCCAGCTCAGGGGGGTTGTGGTAGTGGATCTTCTTGGGGTAGCGGGCAGCCTCCTCGTGCAGGTAGTGGCCGGCCTGTCTGTAGTGTAGCAGGTAGACGGCAGGCGGCTGCTGCTGCTTCTCGGCGACCTTGCCCAGCATGTAGTGGATGAGCCACTCCTCCTCGTCACCATCGCCCTCACACCGAGCTGCCGACGAGAAACAGTGCCTGGCTGTCTCCAGCATGCTGTCGCGCCGGCCCTCCATCTGGAATGAGAGCACGAGACCAGGCTGCCTGAGGCCCAGGGCCCAAACTTGCCCAGGACTGTGCCTTATGCTGCGGGAAGCCCTGTTGCCTTCTTTGCAAAGTTATAATCTTCTCAACAACCCCGACACACAGAAGTGCCATCACCATTTCATAGCTGGGGACACTGAGTGTGTGGAGAGGACATGGGACCTGTTCGTAGCACACCTCAAGTAAGGCACTGAGGTGGATGGACATGTCAACTCCAGTGTCCTTTCTTTTACCGTCCACCTGCAGTATCTGCACTACACAGTCCAGGAGTTTATGAAGGACCTCCTGATCCCTTCTGAAGGTCCCAACTGTGACCCTCACTATAGCTGCACTGAGGTCCTCTGCCTGGGAAGGGGAAAAAGCCTGAGGCCACGGCTGCCGGGAGAACCAGAGCCACCACCAATGTTCTGAGTCCTGCATTGCAGACGATGAGCACTTCATTCTCTCCCCAGCTCACTAGGGTGGGAAAGTGGAGCTGGAGAGGGTGTGTACCCAACACCTGATAACACAGCACTGGAGAGGATATGCACCCCTGAGGTCCCACAGGACTTCATACCGGTCCTCTGCACCCTTCCAGAGGGACCTGGGGTACTAACAGAACGGCAGATTCCTGAGCTCCACCTAAGACCCATGGCCTTGGAGCTGTGCCTCCAGCCACCTTCTCACACTCAAGGGTGGAAACAGTCAGGATAGAGATCAGCTTCTAAGATACTTTCCAACTCAGAGGATCACATTTCCCACTCCCTGTATAAGGGCTATGGGCCAGCACCTAGGTGCTATCCATGTGGAATGTCAGCCATCATTGGCTTGAATCCCTTCCTGCCAGAGCTCCTGGGCTAGGACGTAGAATGAAGACTGCCAGGGTGGGGCCAGAGGGGCAGCTGGTCCCAGAACCCCAGGTCTCTGGCCCCTCATCTCCATGGCCCTAGCTCAATAGCCGGGAAGCTGCAACCTTTTCTAGTCTCATCTCAGGGACCAAAGGACAGGAGAGGCTGTAGGCACTGAGCTCTGACAAGGGCGCTGCCAGAGCTCAGGGTGAGAGGGTGAGAGAAGTACCTGTGCCCCACTGTGCAGAGGAAGGCTGCCCCACAGATGTCTGTCCAGCGGACGCTGATCTGTGTGAACCTCCTATAGCAACAGCCCTGGCTGGCTGGGCCAGCACAAAGAACCCTCAGCACTCTGTCAAACCCTCCCTGGGAAAGAAAATTGCCACCTAGGAATCAAGACACCATCAGTGGGTGAGATACGATAGACAGAATCACATTGGAGAGCCAGGACACAGCACAAGCCAAGTCAGTCCATTGTACCCCTCCAAAATGGGATTCTATAGTAGATCTGGGTAAGTAAAAGGCAGCCACTTCACTGGAGTCCTGTTCTGACCGCTTGGTAGCCATGCAGCCTCAACCAAGTCAGTAGCCCTTTGCCCAGCCAGCTCTGCCAGTAAGGGTCCTAAAGCCACCTCCTGAGAAAGGAAGGGCAACTGTGAGGAGCCCCATCTGGTCTGGCACCACACAGATCCCCAACAAGAGGCCAAGCCCCTCCCTCCCCCACACAAAGCACATGCCACCAGAGTCCCTGCCCTCAGTAGGTGTGGCAGTCAGGACACTTCAGGCAGAAGAGGAGGGAGAGCACTAAGGGTCCACTATATCCCAGAACTCTGCCAGACACCCTCACACTACCCGTCCGCCCCTGAGTGAGATGCACTTCTGCTGCCGTGACACCTCATTCACCTCACGGCCAGAGTGCCTGGCCCTGGGCCGGCCCAGGAGAGGGGCTAAGGGGCTAAGGGCTATTGTCAGTTCTCACAATGCTGCCACACAGGAGGAACCATAAGCCCGCTCACAGCCAAAACCACAGCAGGGACATCAAGTTCCCTCCTTAGGCCACACAACTAGAAGGCTCTGGCTGCAAAACCTCTGCCCTTGCCTGAGAACTGACAACAGGGAAACCACCGGTTTTCCTGTAACACACCCCTTTGGCAAGTTTGCAGGCAGAAGCCAAAATGCATAGCTATCAACATGTGTCCTATAGCTCCTCTGATCAGACACAATAAGCTCAAACAGCTCTAGCAACCAATGGGCTGTGTCCCCATGACATACTTCAAAGTAGGAAACTGCCTTAACAGAGGTAGGAAAAAAACCAGGAGGCCACCAGGAGGTAGCCCTGCAAGGCAGTTTTCACCCTGGGGAACAATGCCAAACCTCCTTCCTTCCCTGCCTGCAGGGACACCTGCACACCCAGTGGATTTCCATCTCTCTCCTGCCACCCCTCAACACTCCAGGAAGATGGCCTAGGAGCCCAGTTTCAGGTCCTGAACTACCTGGGCCAAGAGCTTCCAAAGGATCAAAATAGAGTTCAACCACAGAGGCCAAGAGCTATGCAGGAGAAAGAATAGTCAAGGGGAAGAGGTGTGCAGGGAGTCAACCTGGGTCTCCTGTCTGTTGCCCACTCTCTGCCTTCCCTGCCCCTTCCTGGGAGAGGCAAAAGTTCCCTCCTCTTGGGAAGCTCTACAAAAACCCTCAAGTACCAATAGCAGAAAGGGCACTCTGATTTCTCATCATATTTACTTCCTGGAAAACCTCTATTCTGCTAAATCCTACTCGGCTTCACAGTTGGGGGTTAAATAAAGAATCCCAAGGTCTGTGCTCCACCCACCCCACTTGAGTCCCAGCAGAGGACAACAGTGTTCCTGGTGTGGGCAGGGAGTTAGCTCCAAGCCGGCTCAGCCCTGGGTGAGCCACGACAGTTCAAACAGCATGGAGCATGGGGCCTCCGCACAGGATGGTCACAGCGAAAGAAGGCTGCATGGCGTGAGCAGAGCACAACAACATGGTGCTGAGTAAATAAGAAGCTCAACGCCATACACAGCGCAACAGCATTTGGGCTAGAAGAAAAGAACAAGTAAATCACAGCATTCCTTCTAGGAGGACATGTATATATAAGAAATAGTGTTTGTTTAAGGTCTGGAAAGATACAAGTCTAACTGTAGGTTGCTCTGAAGCAGGAATGAAGGGACTAGAAGGCGGGGTGGGGAGGAGCCAAAAAGATTTTAGTTTTGTCTTTACTGTGGCAATTGTTTTAAAGAAGGTGTTCCTTGTGTAACTGAAGAGGGGTTTCTATAATGGAGGAGATGGTTAAAACAAGGGCCATGCTCCTCTCCTCTCGCCCATTTTTCTTCCAGGGTTTGGCCTTGGCACAGAACTCAACACCGGCCCTTGCCCCATGGCTACACTACCCTTCTCACCACCTTTGTCCTCTGCCACCGGTGCCAGGCTTGTCCCCAGGATACCATGTCTAACCCACCCAGGGAGCCCACTTCTGACTGTGAGTCCCTGATGGGACCTTTTAACATGCTCCCCACTCCCCCTGAAAGAGGTTCTGATGCCCAGTAACGTGTGGGTTCACGCACGCTGGGTGGAGAAAGAGGGAAAACCTTAGGGCTGGAGTGCCCTGAGTCCAGCCCCCTGAGACAACCCTCCGGGTGCACGGGCGGTGGCATGCAGAGCTCATGGGAAGATGAGGTCACTGGCATTTCTCAAACAACAGCCCGAGGTACAGCCCCAGGTTGTGTTTCCGGTTCGCCCTTGTGAAGCATGGGTGACATGCGGAGACTAAGAAATATGTGGAGAGAGAAAGGGATTTCAGCCTTTTTGAAGCTTTCTCAAAGTGCACTCCAATGTCAGGCGGGACCTCGTGTGGGAATTCCGAGGCCGCCATGGCTGTGGACACAGCAGCAATAGCAGTCACACCAGCACAGGAATGTTCAGGAATGTTCAGATTCTGTTGGTACTCTTCCAGCATAGCCCCCTAACACTTTCACTGACACTCATCCCCACCCAGCTTCCATTCTGTAGTATGTCTCTTGGTGATTTCTGCACCCAGTCTGATGGTATAATACAGATCTACAGCAAATTTAAATGGCAAATGTTGACAAAAAATGTGGGATTTCATGAAGTTGATGAAAGTAATGTAGACAAAGCCTTTATGAGCACCAGGGACATTTAACATGGTTGACAACCACCCAAAGGGAGGACAACTGTTCAAGGAAGAGACCATAATACACTCTTCTAAGGCACAAAGACATCAGAGAATCCTGTGAGAGGGAAGCAGCCCTCAAATATTACTGCCGAGGTAGCTGTCTAAATTTATGCTGCCGAGGTGAAGGGACATTATAGCATGCTATTGTAAAACTACTGGGAAATTAAGTTCCCTGCAAACCAACCAAACTCAGTCCTTCTTGGTTCCTTTGAAAAATTAACACAATCTTGCAATTATCACCAAAATCCTAGTAAGGTAAGATTTAGGAGTTATTTTCATTATTATTTAATTACTAAGATAAAGTCCCAACCACCTTTTGGCACTATTCACTAGGCTAACTGAGCCGCACTGTGAGTGGATCAGCTTTGTGACCCTTTGCTAGGAACTGCCCTCAAACAGCAGCCCCGCCCCCTCACGCTCCTGCTAGTGGGTAGGGATGCCACCCAGGTACAAAAGGGTCCCTCTGCAGAACCCCTCCTCACCTGCTGCACAAGCTCAGGGGGCAGCTCAGCTCTCCACTGCTTCAGCTGGCGTGAGGCAAAGGAGTGCAGGGCGTAGGACATGGTGCCATACTCGATCCACAGGGACAGGTTGGAGCTGTCAATTTCCAGGGCCCGCCGGAAGCAGTTCAGGACAGGTGTGGCATGCTTCCAGATGGGCCCATCACTCTTCAGCTCATTGGAGTTCAGCTTGTCTTGAATACGACTGGCCCGGGCCAGAGCCATGCCTGCCCAGGAATCAAACCTGTGGTCACAACAAAAGCGCCAGTAAATACACTGCTGCCCTTACAGCACTGAAGACACAATAGCCTGCAGGGTGGCGATCCCAGGTCTGTGGGAGCCTGTCTCCCAGGCCAGGGCCCAGAGCCCAGCTCCACCACCCAGCGACTCCATGTCTCTGAGCTATGAAATATGGCTAAGAAAAACCACCGCAATGGGGCACCTGGGTGGCTCAGTCCGATAAGCATCTGCCTTTGGCTTGGGTCAGATCCCAGAGTTCTGGGATGGCGCCCCACATGGGACTCCCTGCTTGGCCGGGAGTCTGCTTCTCCCTCTCCCTCTGCCCCTCCTCCTGCTCCTTCTCTCTCTCTCTCTCTAGTAAATAATAATAAAAATCTAAAAGAATAAAAGGAGAAAACCCACCTCAAGAGAGCAGGGCTGCTGGGACAGCACAAGACCTGAATCTTAGGTCATCTAGCACCTCACAGGCACTCAGTAAGTGTTCTAAGAGGATCCCCACCAATTTGAGCCCAAATTGTGCTCACATGCACGGTGGGCTCTTGGACTCTGCTCCCCTTTGCTTCCTTGCCTCTGATGGGAAGGAAAAGGGGTGCTTTATAAGGCACTGCTCCTCCAAGACAATAGGAAGGCTCCCATCCTGCTGCCTAATCCCTCACTGGTAGCTCCTGCCACCAACACACTCACTGACCAAAGCCATGGCACAGCCGAGACCCCGAAAACACAGCCATGCAGCTTCTGCATGGTTCTCCCTCTGGCACCTTGACCACATTCTGCCCTCTCCAGCTCAGTTCCCAGCAGCAAGATGGAGAGCGGGGGAACCACAGGATGGCTAAGACCCTAGTGCTCTGAGATCGCCTGAAAGAAAGTGGTAGGGAAAATGCAAAAGGTTCTCTGAGATGGAGACCAAGGCTAAGAGGATTTCTGGGCACTTAGGAGAATGGAATTTTCTGAGTGCAAGAGTATACAACAGAAAAGGCAGTAATCACATGACAGATGCTACCCTCCCTGAATAATAACAATTCTTGACCCACTGCTACACAAACTTTAAAACTGGCCAACTGCCTTCCTGGACTATTTGACAGTACCAAGGTGTGGTAGGGACACAGCAAACTTATGAAGCTCACACATGCTTCTACCATACTCCAGGCACCTGGAGATGAGAAAGTGCAATCAAAGGAGCAGTAAAGAGCCCTAAAGGCTTAGATGGTATCAGGAGATAGCAAAAATGAAGGCTTTGGCCCCTGTGTGGAGGTTCCAAGTGTACCCTTTCCTCCTCAGGACCTGGGGGTCCAGGGCTCTGTTCAGATCACCTCCAGGAGGTAGCACAGGAGGAGGTATCAAGCTCCCCTCAGACGGTGGGAACCCCATCAGGGACTTTCTACCAGGGCCAGCTCCTTCCACACTGAGGATTTTCCCCTCTTAACTCCTCCCAGAGTGCCTTCGCAAGCCCCTTTGCCCTTGCCTTGAGGGAAAGACCACACTACAGTGTATGGCCAAATGCCTGCATGAGTACCAAAATGGAAACTACTACCTGCAGTCACAAATGTAAGTAACCAAGAATACAGACACATCATCACAAAACCTCAAAATGTTCCTCTATGTGTTAACAAAAGCAAAGTCCTGATGTGGGTTCTTGATTCTAGCAGAGCAGCACACAATCCACACTCGGGAAATGCTGACCCACAGGGACAATGGGGGCCGGCCCAAGGGCCAGTGATGCCATGCACTCAGGAGGAGGAAGTGTCCAGAACCTGCGTGCTGGGCTTTTACTCATGTGGGGCAGGTTTGTTCCTAGCACTAGGCCCAGAGTTGTTTCTTTGGCAGAGGGATGAGCTGTCTTGGGGCCTAATCCTTTCTCGCCCCCTCAAATGCCACTCTCTGAAACACCTGGCCAAGGTGCCCCAATCCCAGCTGAGCCAGAGCAGATGAAATAGTGAAATGAAGACCGGTCAAGAAAAGCTGTTGCTAGCATCCTCGAAGACTCTGTTTTCCCCATAAGAACCACCAACATACACTGGCCAGAACACTCCACCATCCACCCAACTGTCATGGGCTTCACCTATACCTAGAGGGTTCAGAAGATTTAAAGAAAAAACCAGTATCTGATCTTCCATCCTAACTAGCACAGAAGAAGAGACTGAGCCCAAGTTTTCCCTGACATCAGCTTGTTAGGGAGGGAATGAAGGGGGTCCAGGACTGGGCCACCAAGCTCCTCCTGGCCCTGGGGCCAATCCTCACATCCCACCTCCCTGGGAGGGCTCTTGGCAGGCTGAGCCTGGCAGGTTGATACCGTCCGAAGAAGTGTATGTACAGGTTTGAAGGAGGCCCAGTTGAGCTAACACGAGCCTCATCTTATAGCCCAAGTGGCTACTGGGTGAGAGGTCCCACACCAGGCTCCTACCTCCCCACGGACAGGTGGGTTTTATCACCCTTACCTTTTAGACATGGAGAGAGCAGCACAAAGGAGGTGACTGCTCACTATCTAGAGCTGTGAGCACTCAGCCAGCCTGAGCATGGCTCTGCTCCATCACACTGGCCCACAGTGACCCCAGAGAGGACATCCAGGGCCACTGGCACATGGCTCCCTGCCTGGAGGAAAGCAGAGGCTGAGCAACAGGGGGCTCTGGGAGAACCTTTCCCACAGGCTACAGAAGTTGTGTCAACTGGTTTCTCCATTCAGATCCCAATCCCTTCCCTAGGCTAGGTGGATCCTGACAAGGGGGAGCTCTCCAGTTTCACCTGAGGGTGGGCAGCCACTGTGGCCTGGCCCCTGAGTACTTACCTATAGATACTACTCTGGACCCTTCAGACACAAATCTTACCTTGACCCAAGGCTAACCTCCTAGGTGTAGTAGCCATGAGGAAATGTTCCCTCTCAATCAAATGAACCAGACTTTATGAGTAGGGCCCTTATCCTAAAATAAGGAAACAACCATAACTAAAGACATGTAGAACACATCAGCCCATTTTCCAGGGCTGGCAGCCAGGAAAAGAAGCAGCATACAACCAACAGGATGGAAGCAGGGGGCACTCCCTTCCCCTGCTGGCCTGCATCCAAACAGACTCATACCTTCTCTGATCCCAACGCTCATCCCAGGTATCTTCTAGAAAGAAGCCTACTTCATTGCTCTTCTTTTTATGAAGAACTTGCCTTTCCCCAAAACTGCAGAGTGCTAAACACACTTTCTCATTTGTTTTTCCCTGGTCTCTTTGCTAGAGCAGGGAAACCCCAAACTGGCCCAGTGAGGAGCTTGCTGGGCTGGAGTCACCCCAGCCCTCCCTGCCTGGCCCAATGCCCAGGTCACTGACCGGTTGGGGCAGATGCAGATGTCATGCATGTAGAACTTGATGGCCTTGGACTGCTCCTTGTTTTTAAAATGGTAATCAGCCAGGAGGTAGTAGAGTTCATTCACCACTGGAGGGGAGGGGTCGGCTCCTTCTGGGAGGCAGGGTACCTAGCAGGGGAAGGACCAAGGATAAGGGAGAGGGATTCAGGGTCTCAGCTGTGACCAGTCATGCTGCTGGTCCATTGGACCAATTGGACCATTGGTCCAATGGACCAGGACCATTCACATTAGCACAGGATAGACTCTAGGCTTCTCATGGCCCTGACCTCTGGTACAGAACAAGGAAAGAAGCCAAGGTGCATAAGCAGCAGTGCTGGAGGAAAAAAATGACAGGACACAGTCCCATCACACTCAGTTCCTACCTCAGCCGAGGCACCCTCAATGTAGGCGGAGACTTTGTCCAGGCTCAGCGCTGGCCTTTCTGTGCGGGGCACAATGGTGGCGATTCTCTTCAGAAGGTTGGCCAAGTCAGCAGACACTGTGCTAGTCTTGTAGCTGTCAAATTCAGGAAGGGTCTTGGGCTTAAAGTACTCGAACATAAACAGGGCATCCTCCCATATAAGGTCGACCTTGAGAAAAGACAAAAAGCAGATCACAGTGTAGTCAGGGCAAAAGCAGAAAGGGAAAAGTGCTTCCATGGAAACAACACAGATGAGGTTACAATATATTAGAGTATAAAAAAAGACTTGTACACCCTTACAAATGTGCATACCCACTGTAATCCCCAAAACCAAATGTCTAAAGAGCACACAAGTAAACTGGCATGTGCCTGGCCTTTATAAAGACAAATATTGGAAACTGAGGGCCGCACTCTGTGAACCCGTGTGGCCATGCCAGAAGGTAGGTTCAGTCATGAGTGGGGACTGTGGCCAGGCCACAGACCCTCTCGTTGAGCCTCAGCTGTCCCACAGCTTGTTCTGGACGAGGGTGGTTCTGTATTCTGTATGGTGCCCTGTGGGTGCCCTGCCCAAGTAGCTCCTATTCAGGGGATAGAACTGGTAAGACTGGAGAATAAATGATGAGCTGTGAGGTCATATACCCAATACTGCTCTGAAAATCAAACAGGAACAAATGAAAACCTCTAATGAATTATTTGTATTACCCAAATTGGAAAAAGAAATCCTTTGAAAATTGCCATGCCACACTTTTGAATGATTAGGCAACATCTGTGAAGGAAGTCTTTGCAAGGAAAATCCTTTTTCAGGGTGCCTGGGTGGCTCATCAGCCTTCGGCTCAGGTCATGATCCCAGGCTCCTGGGATTGAATCCGAGATCAGGCTCCCTGCTCAGTGGGAAATCTGCTTCTCCCTCTCCCACTCCCCTTGCTTGTATTTGAGCTCTCACTCTCTGTCAAATAAATTTTTAAAAAGCTTTTTTAAAAAAAGAAAGAAAAATCCTTTTCCTGTGATCAGACTATGTCCAACTATCCTCATTCTCCTGGTGCAAAAGCGATGTGTCTGAGGTCCTTTGAGAGAGCTCAGAGCCCTTGCTGCTCTGACCCCCACTCCTCTGCAAATGGGCAGGTGCAGTGGGTTGGGGCAGCTCCCTCACCTGCTGGGCCGAGTGCTCCTCCAGGTACCTGGCTTTGCTCTTCTTGCTAGGAAAGCTGTACAGACAGTAGAAGCACTGTTCCAAGGCCGTCTCCAACTCCTCCTTGTAGGGGTGTGTGTCTTCAGAGGTGGACGCAGCGAGTTCCTTCTGAAGAACTCGTACCTGTGGTAGGCAGGAAGAGATGCCTGAGAAGGCCCATAGCTTCCCTGGCACAGCGGGACCCCAGGGAGACCACCACTCTGCCAATTCTGTTGAACTGAGGAAGCTGTGTCTGTTGGACCTGTTTCCTGGAAAGGGCCTATTCTACTCACAGGAGCCGTTCTGGGCCCAGCTCTGACAGTGACCTCCTAAAGAGCTTCCTGCCAAACTGTCTTCCTTCCAACATGCCTAGTCAATATCTACCAGCTGCTAGAAGGGGATATTATACGTCCTCTGGGAACTTCTCTACTTATTTGTTGGCCATTCATTTGCTTCCCAAATATTTACTGAGCACCTCCTTATGCTAGGCACAGTGTGAAACAGTCCAGAAGCTCAGATTCCAATAGAGGGGCAGTTAATTAAGCAAGTGGTTATAATGCAACATTGTAAATCCCATTAGGGCTGAGGGAGTTTGAGAATGACTCCTCTCTCAGCATAAAATATAAAAATACAGCAGAAAATATATCCAAAGAAATAATATCCCAAATATATCCAAAGCACAAAACATAGCCAAAGAAATAATAAATTATCCTCTCAGATAACACTGAACATAAGTCAGTTAAATTAGAAATCAGTACATAAAGGTAGCAAATACCAAATGTCAAAACTTAGAGCATGCAGCTAAAAACATACTTGGAGGAAACATAACCTTCAACACATGTACTAAAAGAGTGAACACTGTCATGAGTGGCCATCCAAGCACAGTGTAGCACAAGGCCTTTCCCATATGCTTCTACACATAGGTTGAAAAAGACTCAGACCTTAATGAAGGAAAGATGTTACTTGAGGGATGGTTTAAGCATGGTGCAATTTCAGGGGGAGATAAGCATGTAGTGTTTCCCATAAGTTTCACACATAAATTTATAACACATCTTCATAAAAGGAAGAAGTGAATGGGGTGCCTGGGTGGCTCAGTTGGTTGAGCGTCCAAATCTTGATTTCAGCTCAGGTCATGAACTCAGGGTCATGAGATCAAGCCCTGCACACTCAGCAGGGAGTCTGCTTGAGGATTCTCTCCCTCTGCTTCTCTCCCCGCTTGTGCATGCTCTCTCTTGCTCACTCTCTCTCAAATAAATAAATAACTTTTTAAAGATTTTATTTATTTATTTGAGAGTGAGTGAGCAAGCGAGCAAGAGAGTGAGAGTGCATGCATGAGCAGGGGGCAGGGCAACAGGAGAGCTGGAGAAGCAGACTTCCCACTGAGCAAGGAGCCTGACTTGGGGCTCAATCCCAGGTCTCTGGGATCATGACCTGAGCCAAAGGCAGACGCTTAACTGAGCCATCCAACTGCCCCAATAAATAATCTTAAAAAAAAAATTTTTTTTTTAATTTAAAAAAAAAGGAAGAAATTACTCGAAGGATGCTTTAAACATAGTATCCTTTCAAACAATTCAGCAAATGTCTTTTCACACAGGTTTTTAAACACAAGTTTGTAAACACATCTTAATATCAGGAAGATGTTACTGAATGACCTTATACAAGATGCTGAGCACATGGTTTTTTCCAATGCTCCTGTACTTAACTTAGAAACACTAATACCTTAACGATAGCAAGATGTGGAAAAAAAAAAAAAAAACAAGAAAGAGGGAACGCTGAAATAAGCTTTCACCACAATTAAGTTACAAAAAACACAACCTACATCTAAGTATTAATGTGGCAATTAATGACTTAGAAAGCAAAGGGAAAAAAAACATCAATAAACCAATAGCTGATAGCTTGGAAAATATTTATTTATTTATTTATTTTAGATTTCTTTATTTGACACAGACTGAGCCAGAGAACACAAGCAGGAGTAATGGCAGAGGGAGAAGGAGAAGCTCAGTAGGGAGCCTGCTGCAGAGCTTGATCCCAGGACCCTACGATCATGACCTGAGCCAAAGGCAGACGCTTAACAACCCAGCCACCCAGGCCCCTGAAAAAGCTAATTTAGATAAGCTTCAGGAAAGACTGGCTTATAAAAAAGGAAAAGAGGAAGCACAAATAAATGATTTTAGCACTGAAACAGAGGGATAACCAGAGGTACCACAGAGACTTTTTAAATTATAAGCATACTTCATGAACAACTTTACGCTTATGTGGACACTATTTCAAAAATATAATTGGCTTAACAAAAGAAAATCTAAATAGGTGTAGAATCTCCAAAGAAAGGGTCAATAGTTTAAAATTTATTCTCCCCCCCAAAAGAAGAGAGAGAGCTCAAGGCTGGGGTGACACACTTCGGCCCAGGGGGCAAATCCTCCCACTGCCTATTTCTGTATAGCTCAGAAGCTAAGATTGGCATTTACATTTTTAAATGATTGGAAAAAAAAAATAAGCAAAAGAAGAATGTTATTTTGTAACATATGAAATTCAAATTTCTGCATCCACAAGTTTTTACATATTATCTTTACATACTGACAATGGCTGCTTCTGCACTGCAATGGGAGAGCTGAGTATCTGCAACAGAGCCTCTATGGCCGACAGAAGCTTCAAAGATTTACCATCTGTCCCTTTACAGGGAAAGTTTTGCCAATCCCTAGGCCAAAAGCAATAAGACAAGGAAAAAAAAAGAAACTGTAAGGATTGAAAGGAAGGGAAAAAATAGTTATTCATGGACGATATAAGTGTCCACACAGAAAATCTGAGAAATCTATAAGCCACCAGAATTACTAAGAGCAATAAGCAAAGGACCTATGCACAGGAGAAACTTATTTTTTAAAAATGTAGTGTTCCTATCTGTCTACACACACACAACAGAAAACTTAACTTTTAAATATCTATTTACAACAGGAATTTAAAAAAAAATAATGCCCAGGGCACCTGGGTGGCTCAGTGGGTTAGGCTGCTGCCTTCGGCTCAGGTCATGATCTCAGCGTTCTGGGATCAAGTCCCACATCGGGCTCTCTGCTCTGCGGGGAGCCTGCTTCCTCCTCTCCCTTTCTCTGCCTGCCTGTCTGCCTACTTGTGATCTCTGTCTATCAAATAAATAAATAAAATCTTTAAAAAAAAAAATAATGCCCAGGTATGAATCTAACAGAATACACATAAGAGCTTAAGGAGAAAAGTATAAAATCGTATTAAGGGACATGAAAGTATAAGACCGTAAGTAGATTAATCACAGCAGGTATCAGTTTCTCTCAAAGGCAGTATGGTCCTGGCACAGGAATACCTACATCAATGTAAAGAACAAAGTCCAACAACAAACCCTCACACATATGGACAGAAGATGGAAGGGGCCTTACAGATTCAGGTAGAAAGAACAGACTCTTCGATGAATGGTACAAACCAAATGGCCGCCCATATGGAATGTAAAATGGATCCCTACCTTATGTCATAAACAAACAAACAAAAATTGAGAAGGAATAAAGACCGAATGGAAAAATGAGAGTGAACTTTAAGATTAATATAGAGGAGATTAATAATCTTGCGCGAGGAAAGGATTTCTTGAAGTACAAAAAACCAAACCAAAACAAAACAAACCTTACACAGAAAACAAAAACCCCACAAACCATAAAGGACTAGTAAATTTGGCATTTAAATTCTGTAAAACAAACACTACACACTAAGTTAAAAGACATCACATAAAATTGCCTAGAAATTATAAAAACACACACACACACACACTCAGGCATGTAAAACTGGTGAAACATATGTATCAGACAAAAGACTGGAATTCAGAGTACATAAAAACTCCACAAATCAACAGGAAAAAGAAAAAAAGCCCAACAGAAAAATGAGCAAATTATATGAGCAAGCAAATCACTAGAGGCCACCTAGAGGGCCCTGAGCAGAGAGGGCAGTCAATAAGCAGAGGCCAAGTCCACAAAGGAGAAGTTGCTGCAGGCATGTAAAAGCTGGGCCTTGGGTAGAAAAGTCAGGAGATATGAAATGAAACATGGAGGTATCCTATCACTTCCACTCCCTCAAATTCACTTGGCAGATACTGGCAGCTAGAATTCACGCTCCACCAAAGAAGACACAGCCCAAGGAAAATCTGGAGTAGGATCATCCCATCATCACCCCCACTGCCTGCCTGGAAGGCGGCCCCTCAGCACAGCTCCTGCTGGATACCAGCTTTCAAAGGTGCTACCTCATTCTCAACCTTCCTCCAAGCAGCATAAGATCCTAAGGGTGACTGACTGTCCTGCAGAGGGGACCCTATGGAAGAAGACAATGTCTCCAAACTCTCTAATGGAGCAAGCGAAGGCAGAAACAGGAAGTCGCCAATTCCTGGGCAGCAATATAGTCTAAGGTTGGCACGATTCTTCCAGAAATGGTTCTGAAATGTGGAGCTGACCAAGGTGAGCATCCTCAGAACTCACGGGGAGAGCAGACAGGCATCTACGGGTAGGGCTAGGGCTAGGGCTAGGGCTAGGGCTTCTGCCAAGTCTCTGCCTCCTCCGCACAAGTGCTCTGCAAACTGTCAAGCCTCACACATACCTGAGCTCTACAGATATTCTCAGTCTCATTCATTCATTCATTCATCCCATGATGTATTAAGCACTTACTATGGGCTAGGTGTGCTATGCTAAGGTACTGGGAAACAGCAGTGAACAAAACCAGCAAAAATCCTGGTTACGTATCAGTGGAGAAGAGGTACACAATAAACATACTAGATAAATAAACCACATGGGGAAAACATAGGGCAGAGGAGGAAGATCAAGACTGGGGAGGCACACTACAGCTGTACAGAGGGTGTGCTTGCTTACTGAAAAGGTATACAGCAGAGGTCAGCAAACCTTTTCCCGAAGGGCCACACAGTAATTATTTCAGATTTCACATACGGTATTATCAGAGCCCCTTACCCCTGCCACTGTATTGCCAAATCAGCCACAGTTAATAGGTAGATGAGTGATTATGGCCATGTTCCACTAAACATTTATTAACAGGCTGGGTTGGGTGCCCTTCTCATGCTCTGTAACTCAGCAGCAAGTTTTGGGGATGGGAATCGTGCTGCTTATCCCTAGTATGCCCAGTCGATCATAGCTACCAAGTGAGGGAAGGCTATTTGCACTCACTAAATATTTACTTACTAAGTAGCTATTGATTCAGTGACTACTACCTTGTATGACTCGTGCCTGGCAAACAGGACTCAATGGAAGGCAGTGGGGAATGCAGCTGTTACTTCCAGGACCTGGCCCCATGCCTGACACACACATAACAGATGGAGTAACGAGCAGTGGTTCTAAATCCACCTGTAGGTCAGGGCCAGGTCCAAAACCCCTGAACTCAGGTGCACAAGGGAACCAAGTTCTGACTTTCTGGCCACTCTCAGTAGTCACATACAAAATCAAAGGAGCACAGCAGGACCTAGTGTGGGGGGAGGCCAAGCAGGCAAGCCTCAAGGGTGCCAACCCATCGCAACCCACACTCCACCCACCCCACCCCACCCCTCACCCCCCACAAGCCCTGGCCAAGAGGGCAGCACTTACGTAGAATCGCAGCAGAGCCCCATCAGAATTGCAGCACCAGGACCTCCTGCCCAAATATTCATGGGCTGTGTTGAGCAGCATGAGGGAGGATGGGAGCATGGGCGTCTCTGCCATCACTAGGGAAAGACCAGACCGACACAGAGTTAGCATGGGGACATGTGTGGGACCTGCAAGGCGAGTCTCTCCTTTGTGGGCTTTTCTGTCTCTACCAAGGTAGCCACAGATTTTTTTTTCTTTCCTTTTTTTATCTTTTTAAGTAAGTAATGAGTTGACTGGCTTTACTAAGGTAATACATGCTTCTCAAAAAAACAATTCAAATCATACAGGAAGACGTAAGGAATGCCTCATCCACCTCCATAAAACCACGCTGACATTTGGTGGACATCACTAGAAGCATCCCTCTGGGCACATATGAAACATTTTCAAACAGAAAGATAAATAATTGTTAACAATGAAACCCATACTACATATACCATTTCTTCAAAATTCTTGTATGTAGGCCTATGGGAATATTACAGAAGAAACACAGAATGACCAAGTTTCAGTTAAGTGTCTGTTTACCACTAGAACTATTACTAGCTCCTTAAATATCCTTCTGTGTTTTTGAAACTCTAGACCATAACTTACTAGTGGGCTTGAAATTAGTATTTTTAAAGAGGACTAGGATAGAATACATGACAGAAAACACCAGTGGGGCTCACACCCAGTAGAGTAAGGATTCTTTCATGAAATTTATTTCATACTTTTTGACCATCGGCCAGCCCCAGTCAAAAAGGTATGAAAGGGGGGCACCTGAGTGTCTCAGTCACGTAAGTGTCTGCCTTCAGCTCAGGTCATGATCCCAGGGTCCCGGAATGGAGCCCCACATTGGGTTTCCTGCTCAAAAGGGACTCTGCTTCTCCCTCTGCTCCTCCCTCCCCTCCCCCTGCTCATGCGTCCTCTCTCACTCACTTGCTCTAATAAAAAAAAAAAAATTAAATTTTTTAAAAAGCTATGAAAGGCATGGATTTAAAACAAACAAACAAACTCAGAAAATCATGAAGAAATTAAGCCATACTGGCCCTTTAGTTTCCATTTTCAACAGCAACAAATGATTCTATTATACAAGATGGATGATAGCTTGTAACACTTCCTTTCTCCCCTTCTCCCAGTGTTGCTGTACATATTAGTTGTAGCACTTCAAGGTTTGTAACACTAATACTGTTCCGAGTCCATAATTAGCACAGTTGCTTTCTCTCAGTTCCAATTCTAAATGGATTTGATGCTCATCACAAATTCTTGCCCGTGGCTTTTCCACTCCTGACAAATTTCATTCTGACTCATGTTGGTTTACTGATTTTACCCTCCAGTGGTGTTTTTAGAAGCACCCACAGAAGCTGGAATCCCTGTTTATAAATGTCTGTTGCCGCTATTAATGACAAACAACTTGGCCAGATGTCCTAGCTTGCACCTAGCTTGCACCATCTTCCCTGGAGAACAGTGTAGACTTTTAAGTAGCACCTCAACTGCCCTGAATGCAGCTAGGGAGAAATGTGAAATGAATCTCGTGTTTTATCCTGTGAAGACAAATTGTCTTCTCAGTTTTGAAATCTAAAATATCTTTATTTTTTAAAGTAGATCCTTAACCCGGATGTACTTGCTATGTCTATCAATTCTTCACAATGTATACTGAATACTTTGAATCTGCACATTGTTCTTATTACAGAGAAATTAATTTTATTTCTGTGTTTGACAGCGGGTTGACTGCTTGTTCTGTTTCACTGCTAGAGTCTTTCCATTAGAAGCACAATCTACCCTCACAAAGGACCACCTGTTTCCCACACCCATCCTTCTTGTCAACGCTTTTAGCTCTGATTTGTATCCCTGGTTCTAGCCAAACTCATTCTGCTCCTCGCAGTCTGCATTATTAGTCTATATTGATGAGGCTTGGTTTGCAATGTTTTCTCTTAGTTTTGCAACTTTTCTTTTCATTTCATTCCGCTTATTCGTTTAAATTTTGTCATAAGTGATTTCTTGTGCAAATCATTACAGGGCCCCGAATCTGTTCCTTGGTGTAAGTTTTCTTCTTGTCTGAGCTCATCTATTTCTTTTTCATCCCCCACACAGGGTCGGGGGCGGGCTACAATCTGCCAGCACACTTGCCATGTCACTTCTCTCTACCCCAGCATTTCCTCCATACTACGCTTAAGTACTCTAACATATGATGAGTGAATTTTCTGGGGCACTCTCCCAAATATAAGGTCAATTTACCCTTTCCTTAAAGCCATAATTTTAAAGCAGGCGCTGCTCTCAATCCACTTTTCTGTAACCTGTGTCTGCGGAGGTAGAAAGGAGATCACACTGGGCTAGGGCCAAACACAGTCCTCACTGGGGAATCTGGATTTTGTCTTCTCTCTGAGATGCCCTTTAAGGTAGGACTGGCTACCCACTGAGAGGAGTGCAGTCAGTAGATAGCCCCCAGCTGTCAGCTCCTTCAGGGTCTTCTGTAGCTGCAGAGATGCACCTCACCCAAGGCCATGCACTTCCTGTGGGAGTCCCTGTGCAGTGACTGAGCAAGATGGGAGTCTAAAGACTGGCTACTTGAGGCCAACATGGGATGACAGGTCTGATGGGCCCCTCTGGCTCCAGAGCTGCCTGCCAGGTCAGACAAGGCCTGGGTCAGATCTGAAGCACAGATCAACTTCCCTTTGCTCTATCCTGCTTCCTCTGCCGTTAGCAAGTAGTGATCCCCAGTGAACTGGCTCAGAGAACTCAATATGACAATGTTCTACTCTACACCAGGCCCCTCACCACCCAACCAGTAATGTGCTTCATCCCTGGACCCCTTCCCTCAGTGAGGTCTGGTCACTGGAAGGTGGCAGGGCCCAGGAGCCCTTCCTGTCTCTGCCAAGCCCAGGGTGATATAGAGGGGCTTCCCTGCTAGCCTGCTGTCTACAAATGAGAGGACATTAATAATATTTCCCAGGATTTTGCCCAATTCCCAACTTCCCTCAGCTTTCTTACCAGTGGGAGAGGAGGGGACAGGAACCACACCTGCTGCCAGTCTACCAGAATCTTGGATTCTTCCCCTTGGCCTATCCTCTTAAGTTGATGGCATTCCACCATCCCCCTTTCCTTGTTTGCTTACTGGCAGGTTTTTAAAAACTATATTTTGTTTGCATAATTAATCACAGGGGAAAGGATACTCTTAATTCAGGAGTCTTTTGTATTATAAGAAAAACAATAGACATAGTCATAAACCTTAATTGTTTTTTTCACCATTAAAACCCCTCGGGGGAGCCCTTCTGGAAAATAAAAAGGTACCACTTGTCATGAGCTCAGAAGATACTCATCCTAGAAATTTATCCAAAAAGTCAATTAGGCAGAAGCAAAAAGGTGTACATGAGGTTCACTGAAGTGTGACCTATAAGAGAGATATGCTGCAGGCATCCTGAGGGGTCAGCAGGGGGGAATGGTTCAGTAAAGCAGGACATCTCTCAACAGCATTATAAAAACCACAGAGCAAAATCGAAACAGCTTCATAAAATAAAGCCTGAAAGCCTTTCTCAGTCTGGCCCTTCCCGTGTCCAACCCACATGGCCCAGCTCTCTTGCATCCCTGCTTACACTGCTCCATTTTCCCAATGTCTTCCTCTGCCCCTGCTCTTCTCTCAAACCTCAGCCCAATACCAACCCCCCCCCCCCAGCAGCTTGAGGCACCCTTCTTTCAGCAGGCCACACTGGCTTGGCGCTGTGGGTGTTCTGGTCTGTCTCCACCCACCCAAATCTGTCAGAGTTAAGTGCCTTATTCCCACCAGAGGTCTGACATGCAGTGAGCAGTTGACAAGAATTGGGGGAATTAGAGAAGTTAGAGAGAATGAATGGAAGGAAACAAACCACACGTTAACTCTGGCCTTGGAATAGGGATGACTTTCTTTATTTTCCACTTTTTTTTTTTTTTTTTAAGATTTTATTTATTTATTTGTAAGAGAGAGAGAGTGAGAGCGAGCACAGGCAGACAGAGTGGAAGGCAGAGTCAGAGGGAGAAGCAGGCTCCCTGCGGAGCAAGGAGCCCGATGTGGGACTCGATCCCAGGACGCTGGGATCATGACCTGAGCCGAAGGCAGCTGCTTAACCAACTGAGCCACCCAGGCGTCCCTATTTTCCACTTTTTTGATTTTTCAAATCACTGAGGAAAAATCCCCAATTAATTTAATCTTGAAGTTTGGTTGAATACATAAATATGTATACTAAAATCTCAGCTATGTAAAAAATTTGTGTCATTGGCCAAATCTAGACAGAAAATGCAAGAACATTCTACCACATGGTAGAATGATAGGGAAACTTGTTTAAATGTCATTAGCTGCTATTGTTAATTCTTCAGTTCACTACATTTCCCACCACTACACTGACCTGGCTCAAGTATCATCTCCATGAAGAGTCCTGGGCTTGCTCTTTTCGGCTTCTTGTTCGTAACTACTCATCATTTAGCAACCCCATGTGCCAGGCACTGATTTGACAAATGATAGTTTTATTATTTCATTTTGTCCTCAGAACAACCATCTGAGATAGGCACCATATTCCCAGCAGGTACCTGAAGAATAGAGGCTGAGAGGTTATATGACTTGCCCAAGGTCACACAGCCAAGATGTGACATTTGGGATGTGGAACCTGTGCTCACTCCCTACTTCCCTCCAGCTGCCCACATTCCCGCCCTGATGGACTCACACCAGCAGGGGCCAGAGCGCAGTGATTAAGTGCTCAAGGGCTAGTGTGTGGCTGCCCCTCTCACAGGGCTGCCTTGGGGATGAAAGGCATAAGCAAGCATGAGACTGCCCAGAGCACCATCAGCACTCCTTGTAAGCACTAGCCGTGCTATCATTCTGTGCTTGCTGCCACTGGCACCAGACATGAAATAGCACACACCCACTGCCCCTTGACCTCACTGCACAATAAGCTCCCTGAAAGAGCTTCTGCTTCTTCTGAGCACCACACAAAATCCTGTGGACTGAGCCCTAAGTCCACTCAGCATCTGGACAGGGCTGTCAGGGCCTACCCCCACCCAGACCCACTCCCTGGCACCTTCATCTGCTGGGTTCTGGAGCTGCTGCTGGTGGCAGAGGGAGTGGAAGGTGTCCTCCTCCTGCCAGATGACCCGGTGCAGGATGATCCAGGGCAGCACTGAAGAGACATGGGGCTCCTTGGGCTCCTCCTGCACAGCCATGCTGCAGTCGATGACCTGGGAGAGGGAGAAGAATAGGGGGTATCACAGTCGGGCCAGCTGTCCCTTCTACCCTCTGGGATGACTTATCAGGGCAGAGGTGGGGATATGGACCTAGAACCATTCTAGCACATCATCAGAGTCCCAGGGTGCCCAACAACAGAGTTAAGCTCAGGCATCAGAGGAGCCAGCTCTGACAGTCCTCCCTCATGTCACATGCAGCTCCTGATGCCCTCAGCACCTACCATGTGCTGGGCCCAAGCCCGATGGGAGGGTTACAGAGGTGAGTAGGGCAGGGCAAGTTGACAGCAGGAAGAGAGCAGCAGGAAGAGAGCCATAGACAAGCCACTCAAGAGTTAAGAATCAGGAGTGCCTGGGTAGCTCAGCTGGTTAGGCAGCCAACTCTTGATTTTGGTTCAGGTTGTGGTCTCAGGGTCGTGAGACTGAGACCCACAGTGGGCTGCACACTCAGCATGGAGTCCACTTGTCTGTCCCTCTCCCTCTGCTCCTCCCTCTGCTTGCATGCATGCTTGCTCTCTCTCTCTCTCTCTCAAATAAATAATAAAATCTTTTTTTAAAAAATTGGGAATCAAAATCAGTATGGCTGCTGCATTTAAGGCAAATGAAGGTCACAGTAAGGTCTCAGAGGAGGGGGTAGGGACAGAGGAGAGCCCTGAGGTTTCCTGAAACAGAGGTGACACTCCAGTTGAGTGGCTGTGGTGGAACCAGTACTGAAGAGAGCAGGAGTTGGTAGCAGAGGACAGGCGTGCAGGCAGAGGCCCAGAGGCAGCCAAGGAAGCAAAAGATGAGTAAAGGAGGCTAGGCTTGAAATCATGCACCTTGGGTGATGGGTAATCCAGAGGACTATGGTGGGTTGAAGAGAAGGAAAAGTACACTGATATTTCCACATCAGGGTGAAGGCTGCTCTGGGAGGGTACAGGGGGAAAGGAGGACAGCGAGGAGCAAGCCGCCATGGTTCAAAGAAGAGACAGCAGTGGCCTGGGCTGAGGCAGAGCACTACACACAGAGAGGAGAAACAAAGAATGAGGACATTAAGGATGGGGATTTGGCAGGACCTGTTGACAGCATGAGTAGTTGTTGTCAGGAGAAAGAGCTTAAGGAAGGTTCCCTGCTATGAAGCCCACTGGACAACACGGAGTGTGGTGACCACCCCTTGCGTATGAGAGCCAGGATGATGTGGGGTGGTAGAGAGCCCTGGTTGGGGGAACAAGGGCCTGGGGTACCAGCCCCAGCTCCACCTCCTGCTCACTGCAAACACGTCAGGGCCTCCTGCACTGAGCCTAATTCCAGCCCTTGGGGACGGGGAGTCTGGAAGAACCCTATGTGCCCAGTGCTCAGCAATCCCCACCCCCCAGACCCAGCCAGCCCCAGGCAGGTATGTAGGCAGCGCACAGTGACCCACCACCTGAGGTACCCACCTCCTACAGCCAGAGCAGCCAACACATCCCCTTGGGGTGCCTAGCTTGCAGGAAATCTGGTGAGCTATGAAGAAAGGGCATGTCTGCAGGAAGGAGTGGTAGGTTACCTGGATGAGGTTGTTGGTAAGTCGGGTGAGGCCAGTGGAGGAAGATGATTCCTTTAGGATGCTGCCGCTGCTGTCAGCCGAGAGTGCCTGCTCAATGCCCAACAGCAGCTGGGTCACCGTGGCCACCCACTCCTCCTTGGCTGCAGACTCACTCGCATTCACCATCTGCTGGACAGCCTCATGCAAAGCCACATCGGAGCACTCGAAACACTGCTGATGGTCCTTTAGCCGAAGCAAGGAATCCTGAGCATGGGGAGGGACAAGGAAGAAGAGAAGGAGGAGGGCATACCATGAGAGGACTGCAATGGTGCTCTCTGTGCCTGGTCCTCAGGACTGAGGGGCAGGTAGCTGGGGACAAAGACACGAGGGCAGTCCAAAAAGAGGGGTAGTGGAGGCTCTCCAGAGGCCTTGAGGCATCTGTGAGGGCAATCACAGCACAGCAGGTGCCAGTCAGGGGACTTTCAGAAAGGGGCTTGACCTCTGCACCTCTGCTTCCTCATTTATAAAGCTGGGACATGGAGGAGGCCACAGAGCTGGCGAGCAGCCAAGGTGAGACTGAGTGACTCCACCACCTCTGTCAACTCTCATCCTGAGCCACCGTGTCCAGGCCACCTAGTCACACACTCATCTGGTGCCACGGCTCTGGAACAGTTTCAGCAGGGAGGGCAGGCTCCCAGGGAGGGACTCTCTCTATGGAGGAGGGTCTGAGCAAGGCCAGAGCAGAGGCAAGCAGCCAGGCAGCACTGAGGTCTTGGTTCTGAGAGGCCAGCCCTACCCAGGTGCCCAGGTGGAAAAGGCACCGGGAGCAGGATATGAGCCGCCGTCCCTAGCACACTCAGTGCCGCACCCCGGCACATGCAGGAGCTCTCAGTACACTACACTATTTTAAAATCTCCTCTTTGGGAGCCATTGCTTTTTGTGCAGCTCCCTTTCCTTTTGCTCTAGAACATAACCCACTTAAGGCCCTCAGTCTCAGCCACTTTCATCACCATGCCGCTGTGTGGGGAAGCTCGGCCTGGCTGTGAACTGGCAGATCTGGCAGGCGGCCTGTTAGACCAGCAGGGAGCACCTGCTGCCCGGAGCCCCGTGAGGCTCTGACCTCACTGCAGCCGACGCCCGGCAGCAGCTCCACACAACAAGCACAGCTGCACTCTCTGAGCTGACGCAGACAGGGGTGCCTAAAACCGTCTTTGGGATGTGCTGCGATGTCTGAACACAGATCAAAACCACCCCCAATTTAAAACCTTTAATTGCCAGGAACACGGGGCCTGTGTTTCTTTAGAAAAAGCCAACACTCTCTAGCAGGAGGCCTGAGGCATGAAGGAGCCTAGAATCACAGACGTGGAACCCAAAGGCCCAAGATGACCCCTCCTGATCAAACACCAATCACGCGAGAGGCTTATTGTGTAGCAAGATAAAGATGACAGACCAGGGAGTGCAGCCAGCGTTGCCATGAAAGTCAGGGACAAGACAAGGACCCACCAGCAGTGCTCTAATGGGACATAATCCCCAGTGCTCAAGGCTAGAAAGAGCTCAAATGCACAAGAATAACTGCCAACAAATGAGGAGACCAAACTGCCGCTGACTGTGGGCAACATGATCGTCTATCCCAAACAAAGAGAAACTATCAGAAAGAATGGGAATGTAGCAAAGTGGCTAGATTGAAAATAAACATACAAATATTGATAGGGTTCCTATAAACCAGAAATGTACAGCTAGAAAATATAACGACCAACAAAAAGATCTTGCTCAAAGTCGCAATCAAAAATACCAAGAACTTAGAATCAATTCAACCAGAAAAAACTACACAATTATATCAAAGAGCATTCAAAGCAGCTTGCCCAAATAGGGAGAGAGAGCCATCATACTGCTAGAAGATTCCAAATTAGACCCCCTCCACAGACAAATTCCATTAAAGCTAGACCAAGCACAGTAATGCAAAACTAACACCACCAGAAGAAAACAAAGGCAAATACAGTTTTCATCTATTTGTTGACATGCTTCTTGTCTGCCTCCCTTTCTAAAATAGAGGTTTGGCCAAAGGGGGCCTCTCTCCCCTGTCCAGTGCCAGGCACTCTACAGGAACTTAATCCATGTATGTGGAATGAGTAGACGAATATTCTCTCAGTCTTGGAAAGGCTACCTGAGCATAATGAACAAAATCACAAACCTTTAAAACTATCAAAAGATTTGACAAGATAAAATTCAAAACTCTTATATGTCCAAAAAAAAAAAAAGTCACAATTTAAAAGCACACTGGGAAAAAATATTTGCAACTTTTAAAGAAAAAAAGAGTAATAACTTTAAAATACAAAGATTACTCAAAATCAGTAAGAAAACACATCCCCTCAATGGAAAATAGAGGAAAAATCAACAGTTGCTTATCCTCAAAATAAAAACCATGTCCTTTCACAGCACTTGGCCCAGGCCTCACCACACACCTCTCAAGTACTACTCAATTCCCATCCAACCCACCAGCAGAGCACCTTGCCACACTCAGGAGTTCGGGACAATAGCAGCAGACTGACATCTGAATACTGGGCCACCTTAACAGGCCCAGTGGGGGCATCTTTTCCCCACCTAATGGCCTCCCTGGTACACCCAGCCATACCGCTCATATGCAGCCATGCTGGACACTCCTTCATTCCCCGCCACCCACCCCTGCGCCTGCCACAGCAACTGGGGTCAGACACATTTCATCCCTTGATTTCAGCACAGGCCAGCCTGACCTTCCTCTTCCAGGAACTGGAACCTCTCCCTTCCTGTCTCCCACTCTCCCTTCCCTCCCTGAACCAACTCTCTCTCCCCAACTCTCTCCTCCCCTTGTACCAGGATGGAGATGCCTCCATTTGCTCCTACAGCCACACCTCTTAACTATTTCCCAATTTAAGAAAGTAAATTGAAAAGTCTCACATAATGGGAGCAAAAAGCCTGGAAGAAGATCGGGTTCTCTTTCCAAATTGAAGGGGAAGGACCCAATAAGATAACAATCACAGTAAGAATTGATTAGCGCATGAACCATAAGAGATAGGACACCAGACCCCCCAATGCCCCTAAGCACATCATGTTTATCACAATCCATGTTTATCATCCAACCCCATGCTTCCAAAGATGGAGGCACTGGTGTGAGCCAGCACACCACATAGCGCTTGCTACATGCCAGGCATGGTGCCAACACACACTAACTTGTATAACCCCTACAGCAGGCCGCTGAGGGATGGACAATGGCTGTCTCCATTCTAGAGATGGGGAACCAAGGCACAAAGAGACTGAGCAACTGAATGGCACCAAGCAGATCCTGATGCTCTGTGCTCAGTGTTTACCTCCTGAAGAAGGCAGACTCGGAGGGAGTTGAGAGGACACATGGCTTCAAACACCACAGTGGTGTTCTTTTTTTTAACAATCATGTGACTCTACACGGGTATTTATTTGGTCTTCACTATACTGTATAGTTTGTCCATTTTAACATCTACTCACACCTTAATTCCAAAGGTAATACAAAAAGGCAAATGAACAAGCAGGTGGATCACTGGGTGCCATGCTGACTAATCTCCCTTCCTCATTTGCCAGGATGTTCCAATCCAAGCATGGACTTGTCTTGAGCCACACAGAACCCTGGAAGCTGCTTTCCTAGGTTCCAGTTTTCCCCCAGTCTTGACCATGTGTTCTAACTAGCATCTTCCTGGGTGTCAGTCAGCAGTTTTTACTCCTGCTTTTCTCTCCTAGATGCATGTCCTTGAGGGCCACCTCAAAGCCTCCAGAGAAGAAACCCACAACCAAGCAAAGAAGGTATGAGGTCAGGGCAAGGGGGACCGTGGGCAGCACACACCTGCAGCAGCAGGAGCTGGGCTGGCCTCTCTGGAATAGAAGTCATAAACTCCAGGTGTTTAGCCCGGTCAAAGCCACTGGTACACAAGGTGGGGCGAAGCAGATGCACGACGGCCTTATAGTCCCCAGCCTCGTAGAGCCGCTGAATCTCCTCCAGGGACTGGCACCGCTCCAGTGACTTCAGGTTCTTATCAATCTGGAAAAAGCCCAGACATGCTGCCCAATGACAAACCCCTCACATCCTCTCTGAATCTGGCCAGTGTCTGCACTCACTAGACCCAGATGAGGAGTACGAAAGTAGACTCTCTGTTAGTACACCAACACTTACATTGAACAATAGCTTTATTAAAAGTACTTCTATTGGGGTGCCTCAGCGGCTCAGTCATTAGCGTGCTTCTCCCTCCCTCTGCCACTCCCGCTTCTGCGCATGCTCTATCAAATAAATAAAAACTGGAAAGGACTTCTATTAAGGTCAAGGCACTCAATTCTTTTAAAAACAAACAAAGCAAAAAATGGGGTGCCTGGCTGGCACAGTCAGAGGAACATGAAACTCTTAATCTCAGGGTCATGAGTTTGAGCCCCACCTTGGGTATAGAGATTAAATACCTTAAAAAAATAGCAAAATACAAAAACTACCCCAGAAGCAGAGAGGTTCCAGATAATTCTCTGCCACAATAGTTGGACAGCAAACCAGACTCCTGGAACTGAGGAACCAGAGGCCACTGGAGACTTAGGGGAGCCCTGGTCCAGAGGCTGAGACACAGTATTGACCCACAGAACTCTCTCCTCACAAGAGTTCTGCTGTTTCCCCCAGAACACAGGTAGCAGGGGTACTGCACTTGGCCTTGCCCAAGAGTCTGAAGGACAGTCAGCTGAAGTAGACATGTCACAGCTGTGGAAGTGGGTGGGGTCTGAGGCTCTGCAGTAAGAACAAGATCAGAAATGGACAGAGCCTGACATACATGCCCCATACTGCTGACCCAACCCATAGCCAGACCAGCATTACAGGCTTCTACAGCAGTTTCCCTCTAATCCCGCTAGAGCTGCTGCAGCACGTGGCCCAGAGAGCTGAGCAATGATCATTCCAGATCTTGCCGAAGGTCTCCCTCCATCCCTGCCCCCTGCCACCTGGACGGGCTTTCCCTCAGTATGTGTGTTGGGGAGAGGGGGGCATGAGTCCAAGGTGCCCTTGTGCCCCAGAGCTGCCTCTCCCAGGCTCCTTCATCCTCCCCTGAGAGGTAGGAGCCCTGCTCAGCGCCTGGGCTGCTCTCTTGCTCCACGGGGACATGGCAGGCCTGGTCCAACTCAGCCAACCCAGAATAAATCTTTGACCAAGAAAAACCGTTAAATAACTCCCACTCACCTCCTCCAAGGAAACAACAGAATCATTGTAGAGGTTGGGCAGGCGGATGATGATGTCTCTTTGCTCAGTCCCTGCCTCAGCCTGGATGGCAGTGGAGCTCTGGAGAAGTTCTGTGCAGATGTCATAGTTCTCCAGGGCCTGCTCCATGTCTCCCTGGTCAGAGGAAAAGCAGTCAAAGGTCAGGAACAGAAGGAAGGAAACTCCCTGTGCTGTACCAGGTGCCTTACCTCCCTGATCCCACTAGACTGTAGGCACCAGGAGGGCGGTTTTGTCCAGAAACTCCTACACCCTCTAAAAGGGTTCCTGGACACAGCTGGAGCTCAACAAGTATTTGTTGGACAAATGAATGATTACTTCATACCACAGTTCTAAGGGAAGGTATCATAAACCCTATGTTGCAGATGAGGACACTTGAGGAAGGCTGAGTGTTTGTTCTAGATCATGAGCAAAAAAATTAGCTGAGCCAGGATTAGCAGCTAGGCCTGTCCTAATTCCAGAGCCGACTATGACAATCTTACTCATTCCACCACAGTGTACTGGGCACCACCATGTGAGGTGACAGCTACTCCACCCTGGCCATCTAGACAGGCTCTGAGGGGAAGCCTTCTGAGAAGTCATGCAAGATAAGTGGTTTTCCCTTCTAGAAAACTCTGCATCCATTTGTGCACTCATTCAGGGGCTCTCAGGAAAACAAAGGCAAAGGGTTCAAAAACCCAAGGCAATCCTGAATGTGGAGGCCTACAGGGTGCACAGGAGATCCCTTCCAGAGATCTGTGGTCATGCTGATATGCTGGACAAACTGGGGGCCATCCTGGGTTACCTGAGATCTCAAACTTCCCCACCACATCCCACTTCCTCCTCCTGAGCTCTGCACCAGGCAGGAGCCATATGTGCACCTGCACACATATTCTCCAGAGTACATCCAGCTCTCTTCCCCCAGCTTTGGGGCCAGGGAACCAACCACAGAACCAACCTGCAGTGCCAGGAACCGAGCCTTCAACCAATAAACGCGGACCACAAACTCCAGCCAGCCATCCTCAAACAGGTCCCGCTGGGATGAGGCAAATGACAGCTGCAGGAGGTCCCCCAGGAAGTGGGTTCCTGGGAAATCAGGCCCAAACCTGCCATTCACCACACCAGCAGGGCAGTTCCGAGGAGACACTGTAAACCATTCAGGCCAGAACAAGTCAATTTCATGTGCACATTCCAGACACCCTTCTGCTCCCTGGAGCTTGCCCTTAGCCCCCACCACACCTGCTTTAGTGTCCAGGAGTACCCTGAGCCCCTTGGAGCCTTACAGCCCCTCAAGTGGCCAGCATCAGAGAAATCAAACAAACCAGACAGAGATGGAGAGACCCCAAGAGCCCTCATTTTACTTACTGAACTTTGTTCACCAAATAGTGGTTTCAAAGTCAGAATGATACACATCATCTAGAAAAATTATTGGGACACATAAAGTGTCAGGTAATGATTGAGAAATCTGAGATCCTACTTCCTTCAACACTGAATAACAGAAAAAGCAGGCAGGTGGCTCCCTCTAGGGGCTCAGCTGTAACTAACTACTTCTTGAGCGTTCAAAGGATTTCTTGGGGACCCTGGATTCTCCCTAGTCCAACAAGCCAACCCAGGAAATGTGCCCACTGCAGATGGAACTCTGAATTCCATGAATCAGCCTCCCACTCCCATTTCCTTCTGGCTGCTGAGGGTTGGGAAAATTACTCCTACCACAGAAGACAGAATGCCTCCTACCTGCAGAACTTCTGCCCTTGGTCAGCAGCCATTGGTCTAGCTGGAGCTCCATGCAGGAGAGAGACATCAGCATCATATCCTGCAGGACAGGCACCAAAAGGTCAGGAATGAAGTCATAAAGAGGCACCAAAGGGTGAGGCATGGGATGAAATGAAACTAAAACTTACTTTGATAAACATATAATTCTTTCTTCAACCTACTTTCCATTTTATAATCAATGGCTTCCTGCCAGGACATAAGGAGAGGCACATTGATCTATACTGGCACAAGACTTGAGAGGAGCCAGAGACCTGTCTTCAGTCCTAAGGGACTGCCCTATGGAAGGGGCAGCTCTTTCACCTGCCAAATGTCAGGCCAGATGCTGCAACCATACTACAGCACTCAAGCCTCAAAAGTAGTTGGGTCAGGCATCACCTCCAGAGTCACAAGGAAGCTGAAGTTCAGCAACGAGGAGCCACCTGCCAAGTGGGCAAAGCTGAGAAATAAACAGCCTGGTTCATCTGGAGACCAAAGCCTCACCTCCTCCAGCCACTCCACACTGCCCCTGGGGAAGAGGCCTAATGAGCAGCAGCTGGTATGACACAGTCCCTAAGCTGTCCCTGTGTAGGGAGCACAGGCTCATATGGCCCTTAGGACCTGTCAAACCCCTGAGCTCTTCTACCTTCTGTGTCACCAGTCAGAAAGAACAACCCGACAGGCTCTAAAGGCTCCCAGTGCACCCTCCCAGGCATCCAGCCTTCCCCCGTAACAGGAGAAGGGGTCCAGAGCATCCAGTGTTCCCTTGAGCCTCAAGAAGCTCCTAGTGGAGGAGGCTGGGGTGCAGAGTGCTGTCAGCGGGGAGGCTGAGCATGGGTCAGCCCCCTAGTTACAGTGGGCCCCACCACTTCCCTAAGCAACCTATTTAGACTCTGTACTTCTGTCTTCTCACCTGCTAAAACACAATTTGGTAACATTCCCTGGCACCTGGAACACAGCCGAATGTTTCACTTTCACCCACTCTCCACTGGCTCTCCTCCATCTCAGTAAGCCACCCCACAACCAACCAACCCCTGTGCCGGGGCCAGCCCTAGACGCCCTGTCCACCATCTCATTCCCTCACCTTCACTTACAGCTCATCCTATAGGCTGTACCTCCAGAACCTTCCACTCCACTGCCACCACTGACACTCACCCGACAACAGCCTTCTAATGGCCCCACGCCCACTCTCACCTCCGAGTGCAGCCTCCACACAGCCACCAGGGACCCCTCTAGACACAAACCAGTTCCCATGACTCCCCAGAGGCCCAGGTTCTGGGCCCACAAATGGATGCAACTGAGGAGGCTCAACATGACAGCAACCTCATACCCACAGTGCCCGCCCCCACCCCAAACCTGAAGAGGCTCCCCGGCCACCTGACCTTGATGTGCTTATTGCTGCAGTCCCTTAGCAGCGGGTTGGGCAGGCTGGTGCTGTGCCTCCTCCAGCTGTGATAGATGTTGAGCACCACCTCTGTCAGCCCTGGCGGCCACCTCAGCAGGAACTTGTGACCCATGCTCTTCAGGTAGCGCATCATCAGCTCCAGGATGCCCCCGTTGGTCAGGTTCTCCAGCAGGAATGCATGTACGTCCTGCTTCTCTGCCCAGGGAGGGAGAAACAGCTGACTGGAATGAAGGACCTTCCACGCCAGGGTCTCCCGTTTCCTCTGGGAGAAGAGAGAGGCAGGGGCGGGGCTGGGCCAGGCCGGGGCAGCGCCAGGAGAGCACCTGTGGCCTCCAGAGGGGCGGTGCTCCCCTGGTGGTCCCCAAGACTAGCTCCAGCCCTCACCAGCTGTGAGCAAGCTGCTCTGAATCTCCAGGTTTGATGTGGGGACTGAAGGGCCAACCTGTACGCGCTGCCTCAAGATGTGCACTCAATAGCCGGGACACGTGCACGTGACTTGCAAAACCATGCCCCCAGCTTCCACCTGAAGCACACACCCTTCAGAGAGCACAGTCAAGCATGATCCTAGACATTTCAGCAGATCTCCCAACTGACCACATTGCTCAGGCCCAAGACAAATCCAGGAAAACTCCTGACCATGCTTTAAAGATCATCCCAGAACCATTTCCCAGAACAAAATCTAAGCAGGCTATAGGATAATGGGAAGAAGAATTCCCAACAGTGAATGATCAAGCTGCTCAATTCCTACCAGATTCCATGAATGTAGCCGAGTCGTATGACAGTCGGTGAGGCCCGACGCTCGGGAAGCTTTGGAGTTTGGCTTCTGACTGGACTTCGTAAGTATTAAACGGGTCATCTTCCTCTTCTGGGTCCAGCTTTCTTAGCCTGCATGGAACACACCAAAATCACAAAAGTCATACCAACACATTCTGACATGAGCACTTGAATTCTTCCAATTAGAGAAATGAATGATCAAGACAGAACAAGATGCCAATCAGTGAGATGAAGGGGTCCGAAATCCAGACCTCTGGGAGGCTCTGCCTCTTTCCATGTCTTTCTGAGCTGGCATCTAACCTATACCCTCACTCATTCATTCATTCCACCAACAGGACTTCAACTGGAATTCAGCTGTGAGTGTGGCAAACCCTGCCCACAGTAAGCTTACCTTCTAAATGGGAGAAAAAGACAATAAAAAGAAACATGAAACAAAGAGCTCAAATAAGGACCAACCACCACAGAGTGCTTAAGACAGAGGGTCACAGGGCACATTCTTTGGAGAACTGAATTAGGAAGGCCTCTCAGAGGGAATTAATGTCCATGCTGACAATGGAGGAAAAGGAGCTGGCCATGCAAAGCAGGACAAGGACAGGTGGAGAGGCACAGGCCAGAAGAGCACCAGGAATATTCTAAGAATGAAAGGGAGCCCAGCAAACAGGGAGAAAGTGGAATGAGTGGAGTATGGGGGCACAGAAGGCCCTTCTGAGCTGGGGCCCTCCATGGCTCCGTGGCTCCCCACAAAGCCCTGGGCCTGAGGAGGATGATTCTTTCAGCACCTCCCAAGGACCACGTTTTGGCCATCCAGTAGTTTCTCCTCAACCAAACAGCCCTGGGGCATAAACACATAAAACAGGGCCCTACTGGATGGCTTCATTTATTTATGCACACACCTCCAGGGTCACTACTCTGGGCATGCTCTCACGTTGCTCCTAACGTGGCCATTCGAAGAAGCAGACATGGAAACCAACAATTAAAATAAAGATAAAGGGGCGCCTGGGTGGCTCAGTGGGTTAAGTCTCTGCCTTTGGCTCACGTCACAGTCTCAGGATCCTGGGATCGAGCCCTGTATCGGGCTTTCTGCTCAGCAGGGAGCCTGCTTCCCCTCTCTCTCCGCCTGCCTCTCTGCTTACTTATGATCTCTTTCAATCAAATAAATAAAATCTTTAAAAAATAATAAAATAAAAATAAAGAAGATAGAAAACATTCCACATAAAGAGGGAAAGAGCAGTGCCTGGCTAGCTCAGTGGGTACAGCATGCAACTCTTGATCCCAGGGCTATAAATTCAAGCCCCACACTGGATACAGAGATTACTTTAAAAATAAAAAAATTTTAGGGGCATCTGGGTGGCTTAGTAGGTTAATATATGCCTTTGGTGTGGGTCATGATCCCAGGATCCTGGGATCAAGCTCCACATCGGGGACCCTCTTTCTCCCTCTCCCTCTGATACTTCCCCTGCTTGTGGTCTCTTGCTCTCCCTAATAAAGAAAGAAATATCTTGGAAAAAAAAAAAAGAGGGTAAGACTCTTTCATCAGGGCTGAACGGAAGATAGAGAAATGGGTCACCGAGACCTTTGGCATCATCAACCATGGCCCCATCCTGCAGCTCTCCTGAAAAGAGACCTGCTCCTGGCACTAACCCTGAAGAGGAATTTATCAGAGAGCACCAATCACATCCTCCACTTACAGAGAACAAATCTGATTTCCAAGCACTTCACTTTCACCCCAGAAAGAAAAAGAGGCAACAAAGGAGCAAAATGGATTCACAATCCACCTAAAGCTTCTGGCTCCTCCTCTTGCATGTGGATGTTATCACCCCTGAAAATAAACCGTCAAAGGCCAAACCACTGAAGACTGAGGACTCCTGGTTAAAGACGCATACTGAAGGGGCACCTGGATGGCTCAGTGGGTTAAGCACCTGCCTTCAGCTCAGGTCATGATCCTACTATCCTGGGATCAAGCCCCACATCAGGGTCCCTGCTCAGCAACCAGGGGCCTGCTTCTCTCTCCCTCTCTGTCAGTAAATAAAATCTTAAAAAAAGAAAAAATGCACATATGTTTACCTTCTAAACTTCACAACAGAAACTATGAAGGGATTAAAAGATACAGGGATAGGAGAGAATGCCCCAGCAGACAAGAAATGTGTTCACCAGGGGCGCCTGGGTGGCTCAGTGGGTTAAGCCGCTGCCTTCGGCTCAGGTCATGATCTCAGAGTCCTGGGATCGAGTCCCGCATCGGGCTCTCTGCTCGGCGGAGAGCCTGCTTCCCTCTCCCTCTCTCTCTCTCTCTCTCTGGCTGCCTCTCTGTCTACTTGTGATTTCTCTCTGTCAGATTAATAAATAAAATCTTTAAAAAAAAAAAAAGAAATGTGTTCACCAAATGTCAGATGGCAGCAAGATGATGGAACAGCAGAAACAGAACTGCTCTCTCCACTCAGCTAAGGACAGGGGAGGAGGCATTAGGAAGCCCATGTACCATCGCCATAAACAATGGTGGCCAGGAAGGTTCAGGAGTCGGAGGCTCTGGAGGAGCTGGGGTGGCAAGGGCAGAAAGCAGGAGCGCTGGTGAAAATTGACTTAAGGAGCACAGGCACCCAGGCCCCTCCCAGCTGGGGGCAGCCTGGACCCTTTTCCTCCCTTAAGGCATCTCTGACAACACTAAGAATTGGTGAAAGCAAGGGAAAATTTATGAGCCTGTCCTCTTTCTCAGAATTTGAGGGAACCTTGCTGAGCCTGGAGAAACCAAGCATGCACACTCTTCCTGAAAATGGAATGGGTGCTACCTTTCGTGGGATTTCCCAGAGTTTGCACCCAAGCAGCAGAAGCCCTAGGTCTCCCAGCAAGTGGGTATCTATGTGTGCATGAGGACATGAGTGAGTGGCCTCCAGCTCGGTGATCCATCCATCTCCTGAGGGCCCAGGGAGTATCTGGTTCTCTGAAAGATGTTTAAGTCAGTTCAGGAAGTTCAGAGGGAAGAAAGATGAGAAAAACCCACAATCCCAATCCATTGAGATCTGTGCTTTGAACACTGGCACAGATATTATGGGAGAACAAAGGAAGTGCCCAGAAGAGTGGGAGGCAATGCAAAAAGAAACTTTACTGGTGGTATAGGCTGGAGGTTTGCAGGTTTGCTTGTTTTCACAAATAAGAAAAAGTGTGCATGATACCTGGATGGCAAGAACTTCATCAGAAGCTCCTGGAAGTCTACCTTCTCTTCTTTCTTGCACTTGGTGTTTCGGACACGGGCAGACCGCCGCTTCGCTGTCTCTCCACTCTCCTCTACAATCTTCTTCCGCTTCACTCCTTTCTTGGATTTATCTCCCCCAGAAATGTCACCTTCATAAAGAGTGCAAACTGAAACCTTACAAGGGGCAGGGATCAGAAAACGCACTACAAAGGCACATCAGTGCCTCTAATCTAACTCTACCAGCATGTTTCATGGTCATCTCTGATGTTCAAGAAACCTCCCATCTTTTCTTTCTTTAACAAGAGTCCTGAGGAAAGTTAATTTCAGACTCAAAACACTTGACTCACACTTTGTTCAAATTCCCAGAACCCGTAAGCCAGATCTGAAGATTATGTTCCTTGGCTACAGAACACCAAGGTCTCCAGCAGTCCCTCCTCCCACCCCCGCCAGCTGGCTGTGAGAGCCTCTGGTGCCTCAGTGCATGTACTTGGGCACGACAGAGCAAGTGGCAGTGACACTAACTCTGCCCACCACCCAGCACCTTCTGAGCATTCAATGACAGGACGTGAGCAAGAGCATCATGAGAATTAAAAGGAAGCAGAGGAGTGTCATGTATGGTTAAGCAAAAAATGGACAATCACATAAAGTTCATTCGAAATTCATTTAACGGCCAAAGAGTCTTTTATTCAGGGACACAGAAATCAAGAAAAGGCTTGGGAACTGCTGTCTGAAATTTTTTTTTACTACTTCATTAATAGTAAAAATCAATAAAACCACCAAAAACTATACTACCACATATAGTGGTAACTCTGCTGACTTTCTCAAGGTCAAAACACTCCAGTTTCGGTGCACAGCAGTGTGGTGCTACAGGGCGCAGCCAGCAGGAGAACAGGACCTGTAGGGGGCCCCGCCATCTCCCCAGGTACCAGCAAGAAGAGCAACCCTTCACCAGGACTTAGCAGCCAGGAGTTTAGGAGTTCCAAGAAGCTGCGCTTCTGAGCTCCAACCCCAGTCCCTTGGGGGCCTCATTGCTGAAGCGACCCCTGACCGGCCCCAGCTCTGGGAGCAGCCTCTCCTGCAGAGCTGTGGGGCTCCCTCTAGGGAGGCCAGGGTACCCCAAAACTCACTCCTGCCCCGAAAATGGGGCCTCCCCAAAAACTGACCCCAGGACCTCACCCGCAGGGACGCCGGTCTCCAACAGACTGGGACTGTGCAGTGGGAAGCTGGCCGCAGCCACGGAGGCATAAGAGAGCACAGATTCTGTCACAGCCACAGCCGGGTTGGTGGTGACAGGGCTTGGTTGGATCATGCTGACAGGGGCCACCACCACAGAAGACACCATAGGCTGGCTGGGGTCCTGGTAGTCGGATAGGTCGATTCTCTTGCCAAGGCTAGGCCGCAAGGGCTCACAGGTGGTGAGGTGGTTGTACATGGCCAGCAGACTCTCTCCCAGGCACTTCCAGCTGCAAGGAGAGGGTCACCACACCCGGTCAGCACCCAGCATTGGGTGCTCCAAGCCCAGGGCCAGCTGGCCTGTGGAGAGGAGCAGTGATGGCCCCATGGCTACCATCCCCATGAGGGCAGCTGGAGGGCTCAGGGTTTTGTTGTCACAGTTATGGACAAAATCCTGCATCTAACACACTGAGGTGGAACAGACCAAGCAGGAATAGGGCCCACAGCCTCCTCCCCTCGCCCTGGCACAAGGCCTGAACTCAGCCTCAGGCACCCTCAGACTCCACCAGGCAGGCATGAAAACCGACTCACTTCAAAAGCTCCTTCCCTACAAAGTCAAATTTTTAAATCATCTGTGAGTCCCCATATGCCAAGATCATGGCTATGTTGTATGCTTTGTGATATCTGTGTCATGTGTGTTTTATTGTGGTACATCATCTTATGTTGTAGAGAGTCTCTTGTTTCATGTTTTATGTTGTGTTATATGGTATGCTGTGGTATGATATGGTGTGGTATGATATATCCGTCCATCTCTGAATGGCTTCCCATGCTCTCAGGCCAAAACCACACCCTCAGCCTCATTGTAATACATGCCTGACCTTGCCAACTGGCCTGGTCTCATCTCACACCCCACCCTCATCCCCACCCTCCCACCATGCTAGTCTGTTTTCAGTTCTGCAAACAAAATCAGACCCCTGCATACCACAAGACCTTTGCACAGGCTTCTCTCTATCCCAAAATGAAGCCTTCACCCCCAAATGCAGCCTCTCTGCCTGGTCAATGCCACTTCTCTGTCAGATACTAGCTCTAGTACCTAAGCCTTTCCTGACCCCCAAAGCTGTGCAGACCCCATTATGAGCTCCCTGCAAGGTGCTGTGCTCCTTTCCTCAAAGGGCTCATCAGCTTGGGACATGTGCCTTTCCTTCCAGGTGACTGATTACCTTTCAGATCACCCCCAGAGAGGGACCGCACCCATCATGCTGAGTCCCCAACACAGGGCACAGTGCCTGGCATGAAGCTGGCATCCAGTAAATGCTGAGGGAAGAATGAAAATGGAAGTTTTCATCTCCTAGAAGGGATCTCCTACCTGTTCTTTCTCTGTCTTCAGTAAAGGCTACATGCACACGGGGAAGAATTTGCTCATAGCTGGGTTATGTCTAATGCCTTAAGTACACAATTTCATTCACTCATGCCTTGTCTAATGGGCACTGAATAGACCAAGGGCTGTGCAAACCGTGGCCCACAGCCTGTTGTATACAGCCCACAAGCTAGGAGCCAGCTAAAGGATTGTTACACACAAACCCCCACCCCAAACACACACACCCCCTGAGGAGAATACACAACAGAGATGGTATCTGGCCCACAAAGCCTAAAGCATTTACCACCTAGTTACCTGTGGGACAAGTGTGCCAAGCCCTACAATAAACTGTGGTTATTTTAAAAGCCTGACTCCTTCCCTCCCAGAGGACTCCACACTCTTCCTCTATAACCCAATTGCAGACTTCACTCCCAAGCAAGGTTTCCTCCAGCCAAGCCCATCTCCCTCATGTTTCCCTTTGGCCTTCCCCCCGCACAAGGGCAACCATGTCACCAGTTCACAGCTTCTCTAGTCCTATCACAAGGATCCTCTCCAGCCATCTCCAGTGTTCTCAGGCCTTCCCCCTCCTTCACTGTAACAGTGAGGAACTCAGGGTTCTTCCCAAACTCCCAAAAACCTCAGTTAGGGAGCCCACACTCAGACAGGATGGGGCTCCTGACCCATCTAACAAAATAATGGGAAGGGCATCTGACAAGAGTCTGAGAGCAGCCCCATCTTCCTGACCATGTCAGGGTCTGGGCGGGAAGACATTCCTGGGACACTCCACATGTGGAAACACACAGGTAGCTGTACCATGGATCAAAGCCAGCCCCTCCTGAGTGGGTGCAGAAATGCTGTTCTGTGCTGGCCCCCAGCTGTTCTATTTCACTATCACAACAACTCTATAAGAGAGGATTGCTCTCCCTGCTTTTAGGGAGTGGCATGTAGCATCCCAGGGTCATCCACTTATGGGTGCCAGGACTGGCCCCAGGTCTGTCTGATCCAGGGTGGGAGCCATAGACCACTATGGGACATCTCTGAGTATGAGAACATTGCTCTCAAGGCATGCTAAATTCAAAAATTCAGGACTCAAAGTCAGAATTTCAAAAACAAAAACTACACACCAGATCTCACTAAGGGGCTGAATGACCCGAACTGTGGGAGGCTGCCAATACCAGTTTTCCCTTCCCTGGAGGGCCTCTCATACACTGTGGGACTCACAAGGGCTATGCGGAGGCCCATCCTCCAGGGTACCCTGTGTGGTCCTAGAGGGACAGCAAGAGCTCAAGAGCCATGGAACCCACACCTGGGATCAACTCCAGACTCTCCATTCACCATCTGCCTGCTCTGAACCCCATTTCCGCCAGTCCAGTGCTTGGCAGTGCTTTCCTTTTCCCCTCTGGGAAGGGCAGACCAAGAGGGAGCACGCAGGGATGTGGCAAGTGGCTAGCATCAAGAATGGCAAGGGCAAAGAGAGATTTCAACTGGGCATACTTGGGAGAGGCCTGGCCTGCCTCTTGGCGGCCAAAAAGTACGTGTGCACCTCTAGGTGTCTGTCTGGTATGCACCAGGCCACCACTCACACCGTCAGCCCCAGGGCAAGCCTCAGGGCCTCTCCCTCCAGTGCAGGGCCCACCGGCTGACCCAGCAGCCCCAGGAACCAGGACAACCTACGTGAAGAAGGGGATAGGCTGCACGAGCTTCAGGTCTGGTTCCTTTGCCCTCACGGTCAGCGCTTGCCGCTTCTTCCGCAGCCCCAGGGCCTCCTCTACAATGGCCTGCGTCTCAGCTGCGCTCACCGACACATCGTGGATTGACATGTCACTAAACCATGTAAGAAAGACAGACATTACAATGTTACAAACTGGAGCCGAGGCTGAAATTTTACAGACGGGGATGCAGTTAAGTTAATACCCTTTAATCTGTATTAATTCTTCCTACAAATAAAATAACCCCTTGAGTCTGGCCTCTAAGGGCAGTAATTAGCATTCTTAATACCCACATCCAATAGAAGTGACTAATACCCTTTGTTCCCTCTACAATTCAAAATTGAGCTAAGGGTTTTCATATGTTTAACAATATCACAGTAATGTCAGAAAAGCCTCAGAAAAATAAAACCTAGCTATCAATTACCTATAGAGTAAAAGAATGTAACTTTCCTGCCCTCAACCTTCCAAATGAGCCAGCTCCTCCGTCCTCTGGTCCTTGGCCCCTACAGCTCAGCTGGTGAGGAGTTAGTGGTTATTTATCTCTGTGTCTCTCCCTCTTAAGACTTTATTGTAAAAGAATGTAACTTTCCCTTCTTGCCAAGCCCAAAAGTCATCAGGCTACCGAAGCTTGCCGAAGTATAGCCAAACCAAAGAAAGGGCAGGGGCTCTGAGGCCTCAGGTGCCCTCACACAGACACGCCTCCACCTGAGGTAGCCTGGCAGTACCTGCCCTCCCACCCTGGCTGTCCTAACCCCTCTCAGGCCTCTACCACAGAGTCACTTGCTTATGGATTGATTTTTCCCTTTTCTCTCTCTCTCTCAAGACAGTTAGCACATTAGGATATGAACAAGAAATAAAGATAAAGATAAAGATATATAAAAATAAAGATATGGGGCACCTAGGTGGCTCAGTGGGTTAAAGCCTCTGCCTCCGGCTCAGGTCATGATCCCAGGATCCTTGGATCGAGCCCCGCATCCAGCTCTCTGCTCAACAGGGAAGCTGCTTCCTCCTCTCTCTCTCTCTCTGCCTGCCTCTCTGCCTCTCAGTCTGTCAAATAAATAAGTAAATCTTTAAAATAGATAAATAGATAAATAAATAAATAAAGATGTGAACAAGAAATAAAGTCTTAAGAGGGAGAGACACAGAGATAAATAACCACTAACCCCTCACCAGCTGAGCTGTAGGGGCCAAGGACCAGAGGACGGAGGAGCTGGCTCATTTGGAAGGTTGAGGGCAGGAGGCAGCCAGAGTTTGGAAAGCTGCCCAGAGGTGACCTGGGAGCTGGAACATAAAGGAGTAATGGCACAACAGGCAGAGAGGTGGGAGGCTGGCCTTCCAGGTAAGGCCATGAGGGAGCCAGGGCACAGGGACAGGACAGTGCACAATGGGGCCAAGCCTGGACTCTGTCGGGCACCTAAGGAAGTCTTCTCCTAGGGCAGGGAGACATAGGAAGCAAGGAGAAGAACTAAAGGGGTCAAACTGTAAAGGAGCTCCAGGTGATGCTCTGAGCATGAGCTCTGTCTTGGAGGCAAGGCAGTGGTGTCAAAGTCATATCACGGGCACTGAACTTGGGAAACATATGGAAACATAGCCCTGGAAAGGGAAACGGCGGGTGGTGGGCAGACAAGGTGGCCTGTCAGCTGCCACAAGCATCCAGAGGAGAGCTGGTGAATGTCAAGAGCTGGCATGGTGGAGGGAAAGGTAGCCAGCAGAGAGCCAAGGAAGCACTGCCATGATTAGGCACACAGGCGATTAATAGGCAAAGCAGGATCAAAGCCAGGTGAGGGCGTGCAGTGAGGGATGAAGTGCAGAGGTTCAACTGCCAGGAAGTTAGGACCTGAGAGAAGGAGGTACACAAGCCTCCTGATATCCACCAGCCACACACTGTTGGGGGAGAGGGGAGTGCAGAACCAGCATAGAAAGAGGCAGGACCCACCATTTAAGGAACATTCGGAGGGAGTCCTTCCGGAGACAAGGCTGTTCTTCAAAGATCTTTTCCTTGAGAACCAGTCCTTTGCTATACCGACAGTCCTTCTCCAAAGCTTTGCATATGAAGTACAGACATGCTGGTAAAGAAAGAAACAATTGATTTCTGAGTGTGCACCCCAACCTCTGGCCTTCCCAGTTAGCACCAAGAAAATGACCCTACTCTGGAATCAAAGAAATGCTGGCAAATAAGGAGATACCACTTAATCTGATTCAATTAGGAAAGATGCTGAAAATACTACTACCCACAGCAGATGAGACAAAGCCAAATGCTGATAGCAAGGACAGACTGTATGATGACCTTTCCAGAAAGGCATGGGTATTACACAACCCTCAGCCCAACAGTCCACTTCTAGGAATCGCTGCAAAAACCAAGAGATCCATAGTCATTACCTATTGGCAAACTGGAAAACAACCTTCAAAAAATCAGGAAAGCACTCAGCAGCACCAGGGGAGCCTGGTTAAGGAAAGCTTCCCCAATCCACACACTGGGTTGCTGAGCAGTCACTGCACAAAGGGTTGAGAGGTGTGCTCGCTGTCCAGAAGGAAGGTCACAAAAGGGCATGGGGGAAAGGCAGGAAACCAAACAGGCCACACAGTGTAACTCCATTTGTTCACGTAAAACCTGTTTCTCCTCCTTTTGCTTATCTGCATTTTCCAATTTTCCTCCTTCTTTTTCTTTTTTTCAAACTGTTCTTACTCAAAAAGTTTACTGCCTGCAATTAGAGGCATGCACATCATTTATGTCAACAAGCCTTCTCAAATCAATGATCTGGAAAACCTAACCTCTAGTTCCTCCAGGAGCGGTGACAGTAACAGGCAAAGCAACACAAAAGAAAAAACGAGATGGCAAGGAGTCACATGCCCACCAGCGGAATGCGGTGGTGGGCATGTGAGCGCAGAGCTGTGATGTGAACTAGGAAAGCCACTGGTATTTCTAGGGACTAGCCCATGACAGACGTGACTGCCATAAATAAGTCCCCAGCAGGCCCAGTGCCAGCAGGCCTCACCTGCGAACACACAGGAAAACAGTACAGTGCAGCCAAGAGCCAGCTCTGCTCCGACTGGGCACTGGGACCACTACCATGCCCTGCTCATCTTCAGAGTCTGAGTGTAGATGTATTGCAACCCACTGCTGTCAAGAAAAACCAAAGAAGGATCCAGGGTGAGGAGGAAGGAAAAGTAGAACAGAAGCAGAGATGTGGGGATGGAAGCTTTGAGAGGCAGAAGGAAGTGGTGCCCTCCTAGAGTGCCACGGAAGGAGAGAGCAGAGCCTAGTCACACAGATACCACAATGCCCCCCACAAGGCACATGAAGGCTGTGCAACCTATGCACAGGGAGGGTCTGGGGGTTCCCAGGACAGCCTAGCAAGTAGCTGACCGAACGGCTGCATAGACAGCCTAGCGGTTCCTGCCCCACACAAATAAGAACACAGTTTCTCTGGGACCACGGTGGGACACGAGAGTGGCCATCATAGATGCCCAGAGAGAAAACCAGGGAGGCCTGGAGCCTTTGGTGATTCTGGCTCTCAGCAGGTATTTTGGCTCTGGTAAAGCTCATGGCACTAGCTGTACTACACCGGCACTCCCACCGAGGGAAGACCTGGGAAGTTCCAAGGGAACAAGAGGTGGTCAGCAGGCATCAACCCCAAGCACCCCTGCCTACTCATCTCAAGTGGATAAATGCCACTGGGAGTTGAATTAACACGCTGCTTTCACTCTGGGGTTTAAATGAGTATCTGGTCTGGGGGGCCTGAGTGGCTCAGTCAGTTAAGCGTCTGACCCTGGATTTCAGCTCATGTCTTGACCTGTGTCGTGGGTTCATGCCTCACGTTGGGCTCCGCGCTGGGCATGGAGTCTATAAACATACACGCCCACACACATGCATGCATGTGCGAACGTACTAAAATCAATAAATGAGTGTCAGGTCTCTCAGGCCAGAGCTCTCCCAGACAGGGCAGCCATTCAGCCCCCCAACCCTGGTCTCCCCCGAGGACTTCAGTTTACCAAGTACAACTTCTCCGACCATGAAAGAGAGGTACAAAGAACTAAAGCCTGGGGAAAGACAGGCAGAACACAAGACTATCCACCTCAGGTGGCTCTCAAGCAGCCAGAAAACTTACAAGAGGAGCTTGAACACCTCCTGAAAAAGGAGCTGTGAGAGTCGGAAGGGCTCTGCACAAACACCACTGCATTCCGCTGGTGGGTATGAAAACCGGGGCAAGCAGCACAGCAAGTGAGGTGTCCTCTGGAGTACGCACCAGGAACATTCCCTGCAGTGTTAGGCAAGAACTCAATGTGCAAGCACAGAACTATCAAATTGTTGCAGACGCACATAATAGACAACATGGCAGTAAAGAGCCCCGAGTGATGGCCTGGGGGCATTCACGGACAGACAGGAAGACCACAGCCCAGGGAGCCGGGCTGGGAAGAGTACACGCTGCCACCTGACACCCCCTAGAAGAGCCTCGACAACAAGCAGAGCTCCTCTCTGGCAACAAAAGGGAGAGAAATCAAGATCACCTCTGGGATGGAAATGACTGGAATGGGAGCCAAAGCAGCTTGCCTTCCGGGGCTCTAGAAATGTTCTGCATCTTAACAGGTTCCACATGTACATACTGTGCACTTTACTCTGTGTGTGTGCTACCTCAATCAAAAAGCAGCTATGGGGAACCGGAGGTGGGGAATGGTAAGCAGGGCCAAGTGCCTCTCTAAACACTCCATGCTATTTGTCTTTAAAAAAGGGAAGGAAAAAGCCTCTGCCAGTCAGTCTTCGAGGCCTAAACCTTGAAAGTGGACAGCAAGTGCTCATTAGCATGTCCATCCTAAAAAGAGTAACTGGCCCAGACAGACACAGAGCACCTGCACACACCAGACCAGCCTGCAGCTGGTCAGCATAGTCAGCGGACAGAGCCCCGGGCTCCCACTGCACTCAGCCCCGCTCTGAGCACTCCTGGAGAGCCTCGTTCCTCTCTGGCCTCAGAGGACACCCAGAGGAGGCTGACTCCTAGAACGCCTCATCAGTGCCTGCCTCAGGACCAGCCCATGCAAAGGACAAAGGTATTCTCTGCAGAACAGACAGAAAGGCTGAAGCCAAGGAACTTAAGCAAATGGAGGGCAGAATGGGGCTCCATCTGGCAGATGGCAGAGACCATTCTAGTAGCCCTGCTGGCTCTACAAAGGGACAGACTGCCTCAATAGGTAGTGAGGTCCCCCAGCACCCAGGAGTCAAGGTGCAACTGCTAGGCCAACTGTCAGTGAGTTATGGAAACAGGTTCTGGCTCAGGATGGCACAATGCAAGGATAGAATGAGACAAGCAAAGGGAAAACCACTCAGAGAGCGTGCTACCCATCACCACAATGCACTCAAGAAATCTCAATTGAGTGAGAAAGACACACGCAAAGCAGGAATGCAAAGCCATCTCCCTTCCTGACAGTCTAGCAGAAAGCCCTTGAGTGTTAACCTGGCCTCCAACTTACCCAAGCTGCCCTCCCTCCTCTGTCCGCAAAACACGAGCACATGGGAGAAAGCCATCAAAGCCTGACTCACTTGTGTAATCGCTGAGGGTGTACAGGACAGTGATGAGGTTGTCCAAGCAGGGCCAGTGGTCAGGATTGCACCGCAGCCCTTCCTCAAAAGCATGGCGAGCCAGGGGGACCCGGATGAGCCTCAGGGCCACATGTCCGATTTTATACCAGAGGTTGACGTCTGTGGAGTCCAGCATGACTGCCTGGAAGCAGCACAGAGGATGGAAATGCTCAATCGGCTCTCTCGCTGAGCAGGTACCCATGGTGACAGGAGGGGGCAGAGCACCAACCCAGCCACCCAAACCACCCAGAAAAATGGCCAACACACGTTACAGGAACCAATTTATCAAATTCAGAACATCTTCCTGACGCAGTTTGACACTCTGAACATCTGTATTCCTTACATATCTGATAGGTAAGTACCATTAATGAAAGTACCATTAAAAGAAAATGGGGGGTGCCTGGGTGACTCAGTGGGTTAAGCCTCTGCCTTCTGCTCAGGTCATGATCTCAAGATCCTGGAATCGAGCCCTGCATCCAGCTCTCTGCTCAGCACAGAGCGTGCTCCCCCCTCCCTCTCTCTGCCTACCTGTGATCTCTGTCAAATAAATAAATAAATAAATTTTTAAAAAAAGAAAAGAAAATGGATTTGGGGGTATTTTTGCAGGATTTAAAAATTTTTTATTTAATTTTGAATTGTGGGGTTCTAGAAAAATTACGGACTCTGGTGACAGACCTCAGTTCACATCCTGCTCCTACACTGACTAGCAGCGTGATCCCAAGCCTCAGTCCCCTCACCACTAAAATGAAGATTTTAGTGCATCCTGCATCCCTGCAAGATGATATCCAGTTAGCGCATGTGTGGAAAGGAGTTCACATGGTGTCTGGCACCTTAGAGGTGCCCACAGAGATGGTGACCGTTAATACCGAGATCATGGTTATACTGTTACGAGCAAGTACAGAGTGCCAAGGGTCAAGCTGTGTTCTTAGCACAGGTGTATGTACCAATTCATTCCAGTTTCACAACCGCCCTCTTTCTTACTGTGCCTACTATACTGCTATAGACCTGGAGGCCCAGAGAGAGCAAGCAACTCGCCATGGCCACATGGGCCCTGAGTGGCAGAACACCAATGCACATGCAGGCCCCTGCTCTCTCTGAACACACTGCTGCCAGCTGATGAGGGTCTCAGGGACCACAGCTTGGTGATGCACCACTACAAATTCTTCTTTTTAGCTAGCAAGACCATAACCTCACTCTTTCCACCAAGAGCTTTCAAAAACCCCAAGGGGCCAATAAGCACTGCCAAAACTGCACCTCTAAGTAGAATTCCATAGCAGTCTCCAGGTCCTCTCGCTGGGCAGCCAGCTGGGCCAAGTTCTTATATGTGGAATATTTCAGCATCAGCCCAGGGTGCTTCAACCCTTCTTTCTCATCACCGGACGAAACTGCCTGTGAACAAAAACAGAGGTCGAGAGTGACACCTAGGCCCTGAAGCCTCAGCAGGACACCAGGGTTCCCAGCGGGCCTCTGCTGCAGGCCCTTGGCCCAGTCCAGTGCCACCCTCCATTGGAAAAGGAAAGCCCTATACTAGATGTCCTTGGAGGACCCCTCCAGCTCCGAGCAGACAGAGAAGGAAAGCTGTATCACTACAAGGCAGTTTGCAGATAGTCTCGGCACCCCATCGCTATAGCCAGGCCTGAAAGGTCAAACCTAGAGCCTGCAGCTCCCCCAGAGCAGACCTGAAGAGGAAGGACAGGGCATGAGGAGGCCACCTGGGGGCAGCACCAGGGTCTGGAGATGGCCAGGAAGCCAATTTACGCATCTCTATACATCCCGCATCTCTATACATCCCGCAGCCAGAAGAGCACCGGATTAGGAATCAGGAGGCGGGGCTCCCAACTCTGTAACTCATCATGTAACTGTGGACAGTGACTTTACCTAAAACTTTAGCGCCCTGAGGATCTCTGTACTGCGAGGACAGTAATCCTACCCTGAATATCAAAAGTGCAAGCCAAAAGAGCATAAAGATTATAAATGTGCTTTATTTTATTTTTTTTAATATTTTATTTATTTATTTGACAGAGAGAGAGATCACAAATAGGCAGAGAGACAGACAGAGAGAGAGATGAGGAGAAGCAGGCTCCCTGCTGAGCAGAGAGCCCCATGCGGGACTCGATCCCAGGCCCCTGGGATCATGACCCGAGCCGAAGGCAGAGGCCCAACCCACTGAGCCACCCAGGCGCCCCATAAATGTGCTTTATATAAAAAGTTATTTCACTACAGCTTTTATGAAAACTCTTAGAAAACCCTACAACTTCTAAGACACCACTGATGAGGAAAACTACTGCTCTAATCACAGGACAAAGTAAAACATTTTCTAACAGAAAAACTAGGTGGCACAAAGAACTTCTTTCCAGGGGCAGGTCCATATCTCAGCCTTGTCCTTGGACAGGTCACATTCACATGACATTCTTCTTCATGATCAGAACAGGTAAGACCTGAAGACATGCCTTCAGGAATAGCCCCTTGACTAATCCAAGAAATCTACCCTAGCACTCTTATGGAATCCCAACAAGAAGACTAAAAAGCTCAAATCAACCTCATTCCTTATTTCTCCTGTCATCTGGCTTGTACTGCAGAAAGATCCCCAACAATAGGCTCACCTGGACACCATTCTGGGTACAGAACTGTTCAAAATCTGGTGTGAATCCTTCAACAGAGGTCGTGTGAGCCTACCTCGGAGACCAGCCAGTATACCTCCACACACAGCAGCAGAAGCCCTCATACTAACCTCCACCTAACCAGCTGGATTCCACACCGTCCTCCACCCTCCATGACTGACACGTTGATGCCCACAGGAGACGAAGGGCTCATCCCAGCCAGCCTCCCCAGCGAAGCTGGCCACTTCTTAGGTGTCAGCTGTGTTCTAGGGCCTGTTTATGCCAAGTGTTCGGGAGACTGTAACTATGTAATTTAGTTTAATCTTAAGTATACCAATGTGGATGAATGTGAAAAGAAACTTTTCTGTACATTTTCTGTACTTTTCAACTGTTTACGATGATCGCATTTTACATTTATAAGCCAATGGGGAGCGTGCTACAGCAGTGCTTCAGGGCTGAAATGACAGAGAGGGAAGTGGACACACCTATGACTACGAGGCCAACAGCACCCTTCCAACTTTGCTCTGCTCACTCACTCACCTCTGAGGTCTGCTCCGTCATGGTCTGACGGAAGACTCCCTCCTGAAGCACACACGGCCCCTGGCCGTGGCTGAACCTCAGTAAGGTAGAATAAAGTCGTTCTCATCTCTGGGCCCTCACTCACTTCCTACTAATGGGGAGGGGTAGGTCACAATTCCCACAGCCCTAATTCCAAGACACTACAACCAACACTAGAGAATCCTGACATCCACCCTAAGGGAAGGGAAGAACTCCTATAACCGACAATGAGAACTCAGCATTTTGCCTCATCTGTGGTAAAAAATCATCCAGAAGTAGGGACACAAGGCGGACTTAAGTGTCTGCCTTCCTAGAGGTGTAGGAGACTGCTCAACTGAAGGACCACATTCCAAAAAAAGCCCATGGATGGAGTCTGTCTGCTTCCTCATTGCACGTCTCGGTGTTTAGTGTTTGGGTACTTGAAAACAAAAGCCTTTCCTCCTAATGAAATATAATTCTTCCTAAATCAATTTCAAGTTGACACTCATTCTCAAACCTCCAGGAATCATCTCCATGACCCAGCCAACTCAGTTCTGGCTCACTTGCCACTAGCATGGCCCCCACGCTGGATCAAGAGGTCCTGCCTCTCCACCATACCCTGTACCCTAACATGGCTCTGTGGTGCTCTCCCAACCCTTTTCTCTAACTGTCTTTCAAAAGCCCATGGAGCGCCTACTCAGGCTTCCTGAGCTCACGGGCTATCACCTAAACAGCATTTGCCAAACCGTATTGCCCACAGGATCATTAAGTATCAGAAAACCATGGGTTCTAATCCTGGTTCTAATGCTTCACTAGTTGGGTGGCTCTGAGTTATGAACACCTCACTAAGCCTCCATTTCCACAACTATAAAATGGGGACAGTGGACCCCACCTCAACAGAGTAGTTGCAAAGAGAATGTAACAAAGTAGCCAACACAGGGCTCTTACTAAGAACAATCACTCTGCATGCTTCACTGGATTCACTCCACCCTCACAGCAACCCATCGAGGCTGACACTCTACAGGTGGGGAAGCTGAGGGGCAGAGAGAAGAAGTAACATGTCCAAGTTCGCCCAGTGAAGAAGGGGAGGGCAGAGGGCAAGCTCACCACCTGCCCTGTGGTGCCTCACCTCTCGTAGCAGGCGTGCCTCCAGGAGCTCATGGTAGGCCTTGGCTGACTCTTCAAACCGGTCATGTTTCTGGAGATCCAGGGCCTTGTGATACAAGGCAAAAGCCTCTGCTTCCTGTGAACCAAGACAGGAGATTACAAAGGTTTGTCTTTCTTAAACCAAAAGTGTGTGTAAGGGGGCTACAGTCGAGGCCACATAAACTGACAGCTGTTCCCTCTGTAGTGGAAACAGTCCTAACACTCCAACCTGCCAGGAGCTCATCACTGGAAGACGAACCCCTCAAGAGTCCCCCAAGGAGCATGAGCAACACAGGTTCAGGTGAGTCTAAGCAAAAGCAAAACACACACTGGCCCAAGGACACAGGATCAGAACAATGGCAAGGTTATGAAACCAGCGGGCCTTCTCTGGGTGAAGCTGAGAGAGTAACCACACCAGCCAGAATAACCCAGAGATTCCCAGAGAATATGGGTGGCTTCCATTGCTTTCCACCTGCCACTCTGCCCTAGCCTGATCATTGTCCACAGAGGGTAACAACCTCCTCCGGGACAGAAGGGGCACTAGGCAGGCTGGGCCCTAGGGACATCCCTTGAGGACCAGGGATAGCTGACTATTGGCTTTTGAGAGGGCTCAAGACTGCCTGTGTGTCTCCTGTGAAAGGGAAGCCACATGTTCATTCCAGGTAAAACAAAAATGGGAAAAAGAAGCAAGCCACTACTGTACTATGGCAGAACACAGGTAGAGAGATGGGTGGAGGGAAGGAAAGAACCAGGCTGAAGTGGAGATGATGCCAGGCCTCATGGAAGAGACGAATGACCAAGAATCTAGAGAGCTGATGTTGAACCTGGCCCCTCACAGACCTTCAGTGAGACCCCCTCAAGACATCTGCCCTCAAGCACCTCTTCACATTGGCCCATGAGGGCAATGCACGGGGAAACCTCAAGGCACTGCCTACCATTAACATGCTGCCATCCTTGGGCGTGCCAAGTCCTGATGTGAGCACAAAGAATGGGCTGCACAGAAAGTTAGTCCCCGCTGGACAAGTGGGAGTAGGGGCTGAACTGGCCCAAACACTGCTCACAGAATACAGAATTTCTCTTCAGTGTGACCACCCCCAAGTAAAGCAAGTATAACATGAGATGGAGAGCTAAAATCCCATTAAGTCTTGTGAAGGCATTTAAAATGAGGTACGCTCTACAGAAATGAAAAGCAGAGTCTACCTACAGAGGAAGACCATGGATTACATACCTGGGCCTCCTTGGTCTGTGTTTTGTGACTTTTAAAGCTTCCTTCATGATCATCCTCAACTGTAGAGCTGGCATTTAAGGCTGCAATTCGAATCTAAAAACATGGATTTGAGGCAAGAAAAAAGTTGCTTTTGAGATGTCACTTGTCTCTTTAAAAACCTACAGTGAGGGGTGCCTGGGTGGCTCAGTCAGTTAAGTGCCTGCCTTCAGCTCAGTTCATGATCCCAGGGTCCTGGGATTGAGTCCCACATTGGGAAGAGCCTGCTTCTCCATCTGCCTGGCCTTCCCCCCAGCTGTGCTCTCTCTGAATGTCTGTCTCTCTCTCTCTCTCTCTCTCTGACAAATAAATAAAATCTTAAAAAAAAAAAAAAAAAACTACAATGAGTACAACTCTGCTTAAGCACATGATCTTATAACTCAAGCAGCTATGGCCTTCTCAGAATGTAATGAACAATAAATGATCGAGGAGAAAAACAAAGACCAGAATATGTAACAAGCTACTTAACAAGCTACTTGGGGAGCATGTCCTGAGTGCTATCCACTGCAAAAGGAACACCCCAGCAATGCTAGATACAACAGATGACCTAGACATCAGAACAACAGACACTGGGGTGCCTGGGTGGCTCAGTGGGTTAAAGCCTCTGCCTTCGGCTCGGGTCATAATCCTGGGGTCCTGGGATGGAGCCCCACATTGGGCTCTCTGCTCATCAGGGAGCCTGCTTCCTCCTCTCTCTCTGCCTGCCTCTCTGTCTACCTGTGATCTCTCTGTCAAATAAATAAATTAGTTAAATTTAAAAAAAAAAAAAAGAACAGCAGACACTAACAAAACATGTGAACTTTGTACCTTTCTCACAACTGCAGCAAGGCCCAGCAGAACATATTAACTAAACATGCTTACCCTCAACTGCACCAACAGCTCTCCCAGGAGGAAGGCTGCCCCATACTGAGTGTTCCCCCAAGATAATGGCCCTCACCCCCAGGAGTGAAGTGACAAAACAATACTGACACCAGCGAAACAGGCAAGCCCCAGTCCTTACCATACTCAGAGAGCTTCAGCACTGCCACTGAGCACCACTTCCCATCACTGGCAGGGGCTGTGCTGGTCCACAATCTCCTAGACAGGAAAACAGGAGAGACTGAGAGAGGGCCCAAGAAAAGTCAGGCACACCACAGTTCCAGGGGCCCATCACAAAGCAGTCCCCAAATCCAGGAGCTTACCCAGCTCTAAGCACATAGGCCAGTGAGCAACTGCCTCAGGATGGCTGTGTGATCTGTCACCCAGGTTCTGTGGCCAGAGCTTCTGCCCTAGCTAGGCAAGACACCAGGCACTGGGGTCACAGAAGAATGAGACCAATTCCTGCTCCCAGGGCTCACTGTTCAGCAGAGGAAAGAGCCCTATAAACAGTTATTTTTTTTTCAATAATTAAATGAAATCAAGGGTGCCTGGGTGGCTCAGTCCTTAAGCGTCTGCCATCAACTCGGGTCATGATCCGAGGTCCTAGGATCAAGCCCCACATCAGGCTCCCTTCTCAGTGGGAAGCCTGCTTTTCCCTCTCCCACTCCCCCTGCTTGTTTTTCCTTTCTCACTGTGTCTCTGTCAAATAAATAAAATAATAATCTTTTTAAAAAATAATAATAATTGAATGAAATGAAGAGAAACCCAGGCAACATCTACAGGTGGAAAACAATCCACTTGAAGGGATCCAGGTCAGTGAGTGAGGCAGCTCTCGTGGTAAGCCCTGGGAAACAGCACTGAGGTAGTGTGTGATGAAACGGAGAGGCAGGGGGTTGTGGTGTGATGGGGAAGTGTGGACACACGCAGATGCCAACACAGCCCGTGGCTGGGCCTTAGAGCAGAGATGGGCATGGGGGATGGAAGAGTGCTGGGCCAGAGAAGTGGGAAAGTCATCCTGTAGACAACGGCAGCCACCACGAGTTTTCAGGAAAGCAAAATTTTAGAAATACAGGAAAAAATATTAGGGGTAGGCAGAACAGTTTGAAGTCTGCAAAAAAGGACAGGATTGGTGAAGATATGGAGAAATTAGAACTCCATACATTACTGATAGGAAGGCAAAGTGTGCAGCTGCTGTGGAAACCAGTCTGGTAGTTGCTCAAAATGTTAAACACAGAGTCACCCTATGACCCAGAAATTCCACTCCTAGGTATCTACCCAAGAAAAATGAAAACATATGTCCACACCAAACCTGGTTCAAGAATGTTCACAGCAGGGGTGCCTGGGTGGCTCAGTGGGTTAAAGCCTCTGCCTTCAGCTCGGGTCATGATCCCAGGGTCCTGGGATTGAGCCCCGCATCAGGCTCTCTGCTTAGCAGGGAGCCTGCTTCCCCCCTTCTCTCTGCCTGCCTCTCTGCCTACTTGTGATCTGTCTGTCAAATAAATAAATAAAATCTTAAAAAAAAAAAAAAAAAAGAATGTTCACAGCAGCATTATTCATAATAGCTTCAAGGTGGAAACAACCCAAATGTCTGTCAACTGATGAATGGATAAATAAAATGTGGTATGTTGATACAATGTATTATTCTTCAGTCATAAAACTGACTAAAGTACTAACACATGCTACAACATGGATGAACCTTAATGCTAAATGAAAGAAGCCAGTCACAAAAGGCCATGTATTGTCGGATTCCATTTATATGTAGTGTCCAGAATAGGCAAATCTATAGAAACAGAATGTAGATGGTGGGCTACAGGAGAGGGACAAATGGGGAGTGACTACTAATAGATACAGGGTTTCTTTCCAGGGTGATGAAAATGTTCTAAAATTTGTTGTGGTGAGGGCGCCTGGGTGGCTCAGTGGGTTGAGCCGCTGCCTTCGGCTCAGGTCATGATCTCAGGGTGCTGGGATCGAGTCCCGCATC